>NW_009954616.1:628317-637667 GCF_000747805.2 Chaetura pelagica
TGCTGAAAGCCAGCTTAGCCTCAGTATCAGATCAGGTTCCCTAGGGCCATGTCCAGGCAAGTTTTGAGTATCTCCAGGGACAGAGATGCCACAACATTCCCGTATACTTACTCTAGTACTTCACTACTCACGCACTGAAGAATATTTCCTTCTGTGGCGATCCTATTTCCATTCGCTTTGCTGACTCAATCTTCTTTCTAATCTCTCACTGGATGATGAAATACAGCAATAAGATCCCCCAGCTTTTGCCTTCTCTACACAGCTGAACAGATGCACAGCCTCTCCTAATGCACTGTGTACCCCAGCCACATGCTAGATGGTTACTGTCTTTCTTTACTGGGTGGAGAACATAGTTATTCTACTCTGAAAGATTGTACCTGGACCAAGCACTAGGGAAGCCTAGAACATTTAGCAACATTTAGCAAACCTTTTTTTCCTATATCTACCAGAATAACACACATCCCTTAAAACACCAAGTGGGATGTTATGCACATTTCAGGTCATACCATGAGTTACTCATGTTTCAGCCAATACACAAAATAAAATAACTTCTTGGTGATTTCTACAAGCAGTATTTACTTTACAGACCAGTCACATCATCAACAGATTGAAAGAAGCTGTCTTGCAATAGTTTCCTAAATCCTGGAAAATATGTTTTCTTCCTTTGGACTATGGAGCAGTGAGTCATCATACTAACTTGTTACTATAATACAGAAATTAGCAAGTAATTTCTCCAGTGAATTGTTTTTCTTCTCAGAGACACTTAATTTCCTGGGAAGAAACAGTTTTCCATCTATAAAATTATTAACCGGAATGGTAGCAAAGTGCCATTCTACTTGATCATTTTGTACAGCTGGTCCTAGCAAGGAATATTCTATATTGTGGTTCAAGACCGTGTGAACGACAAACACTCACTAAATACTGAAAAAACAACAACAACAACAACAACAACAACAAAACTGAAATAAATTCTAGGGCTTATAGTAATTTTCTGCCATGAAACTGTAGCTGAAATGAAACTGATGATACTTTGCATTTTGAAGTTATTATGAAGACACATAAAGCTTGTCATGCTATGTGGGAGAGTGAACATCACACAGGAGGCAATTCAGTCATCTTCCTAGGGAGGAGGGTGAGGCAGACACAAGAAATAACCATTACTCCAAGGTTTTATGCATTTCAATCCCAGCAGGGACTTGAGAAACAATTCCTGAATTTTTACAAATCAAATTAAACTACTATTTTCTGAAGTGATTGATTAGCCAAAGAATGGCTTTGATTCACTAGAGGAACTGAAAGGGTTACTCTTGAACTGCTCCTTAGTCACTACAGTCAAAAGATGTCTCAGAGAAATCTTCAGTATTTTTCTATTTAATGTTTTGCTTCTATTGTTTTTTCTAATTTGTAATCAAAACCATAATGATATTTTACAACACAAAAAAAAAAAGCTCACAGTTTTAGGCATTGAACAAATGTGATCTGAAAGAGAATTCTGGGAGTGTCTTTATTTCTGCAAATGAAGCTTGTCCAAAACACGCAGCATTCCAGACAACACTGCCTTAAGGAGGTAAGATGTCCAGTACCGAAGCATTAGGGTTGCTTCTAGATTGCTAATGTGCAGTGCCACACCTTGAATGGCTACTTTCTCTATGGGCAGACATGGTTATGGACAGAGAATGGAGAGCCAAGCCGTAAGTCCAGCAAATACCGTGTGAATTTTTCTGTGTTCCATATAGGACCAAAGAAATAACCATTTTTGACAGGAACTCATTTTAGCCAATTAACACGCATTCTATAAATATCTATTTGCTAAAATGTATTTAGACAATTGGTTAGTGTTTGTTGTTTGGGGTTTTTCCCCCTATCTTTTACTTCTTCTGAGCAAATACCAGAAGCACACTGTTGACATCATCTTTTAAGCTCTGGAGTTTGCTATTATTTGGCTGTTCAAGGTGTACAAGGACTGATATCTTATGTATTTTTTTAATACAGGAATCTACTATATGAAATATGTCTTCTAGTGAGAGAATTCCCAGGGTCTCTGAAAGTCAGGCCATAATACTTAGTATTATAAATATGGGCCTAAATATAATTAATACCACAATATATGTAGCTTTGTTTTTTCATACTCTCCTTGGTTTTTACTTCAGATAGATGCAAGTATTCAACCTTTCTAAGTTACAAGATACATGGGGGAAAGCTATCAGAGCAGCCACATGTGAAATAGTATGTAACGCATAAAATATATGGGAAAAGGCTTTCGGTTCCTTATAAAGTAATTTTTCCATTAGTCATTTTCTACTTTAGTCTTTTTAGGCATAATAAACAACTACAATAGGATTAAAAGGTAAATAAAGAAAACAGGGTTTTTTTCTCTTTAAAGCTGAAGGTATGCCTTTATAACAAGGTTTTTTAAGTAGGTATACATACACAAACAAGATGTGATTTTTTAATTTGTGATAATAACACATACATCCACCTGAATTTTTCCCCACTAATTAACATGAAAATATCTGCCAAGGCTAACCTTGTAGGTTCTATTTTAATGCAAGTTTTATTTACCTCCATGTATGTCAACTCTTAGAAGGATACACTTTTTCTGGTAAAGTGTTTATTTATTTGTCAGTGTAGTTAAGACTATTTAAAATCAAAGAGAAAATAACTATCAGATAAAAAGATCAATTACTTATACTTATTACTTACCCTTTCGCCTCCCCCCAGCAAAACCTCTAGACTTAGAGACTCTGGGCTAAATTTAAAGTGAATGCAATTTCATCCTCCTAATTTGAATTACAGTGAGGTGTCCCGAGACCTAACCTAGTCAATATATGTATGTATGTAGATCTCTAATAATCTGTGGTGACCCTCCACTCACAATTAAGGTGAAGCCACCTGTGGACGACATCTTGAACTCCTACATAATGCCAGCTGGCACTTGAGCCCCTACATAATACTTGATAGTGCAGTGGGACACTCAGAATGATAGAATGTCTTGGGTTGGAAGGGATCTTTAAAGGTTAACTAGTGCAGCCACCCTGTAATAAGCAGGGACATCTTGCACTAGAACAGATTGGTCAGTGTCCCATCAAGCCTGACGTTCAATGTCTCTAAGGATGGGGCTTCTATTACTTCTCTCGGCAACCCATTCATTCCAGTGATCTACCATCTACATATTAAAGAACTATTTCCTAATGTCCAACCTAAATCGATCCTTCTCTAGCTTAAAACCATTACCCCTTGTCCTAACATTACATACTGTTGTGAAAAGGTTTTCCCCAGCCTTCTTATAGGCTCCTTTAAAGGTATTGGAAGGTCGCTATAAGATTCTTCTGAAGTCTCTTCTTCTTCAGGCTGAACAACCACAGCTCCCTTATCTTGTCTTCATAAAAGAGGTGCTCCAGCCCTCTGATCATTTTCGTTGCCTTCCCCTGGACATGATCCAATTGGTCCACTTCCTTCTTATGTTGGGAGCTCCAGAACTGGATGCAGTCCTCCAGGTGAGGTCTACCTGGAGTAGAGGAGCAGAATCACCTCTCTTGATCTGCTGGCTGCACTTCTTTATGCTGCTTATAGGCAGTCATGTCTCAAAATAGTTTTCATGGATTACCACAATTAAAAAATCATGTACAGCAATACCTTTCTAAGGGATAAAGGGAAATGATTTTTACAAGAAAAATCAGGGCCTCTGTACCAATGCCAGTATTATGGTAAAGGGACCACATTTCTATTTATACTGCTATACACCACAGCATACCCTGTTTTAACGAAGAATAACCACATTGTGGGATGCATTAGCAAAAGTTCTACCTGCAGTGATTCTCCTTTGCTTGTGAAGCTACTTCTAGATTAGTATGTCAAATTTTGGCTCCCTTACTAAGACCAAGTTATAAGGAAGAAATCCTTCATGATGAGGGCAGTGAACCACAGGAATGATTGCACAGAGAAGCTTTGGGATTCCCATGCCTGGAAATACTCAGCCTTCGACTGGGAAAGGCCCTGAGGAACCTGATCTAAATATAAAAGTTGGCACTGTTTTTATTAGGGGACTGGATGGAATTACTTCAAGGAGTCCTTTCAAATGTACATTATTCTGTTATTCCTTTTCTTTCCGGCAGTGATGAGCAGAAACCTTCCTTCAGGTTTAAACTACTTTAAACTCTGAGTGGAGGGCAATTTAGCTGCATCATGGTCCACACTGTAGGATAACCTCAAGCATGTCTGTGGTTTGTTCCGAGCATGATAGTGGTGCAGTAGATTGCCACAGAAACTAGCTATTTTAAACGTCTTCATCAAGTCTACAGTATTCCAGAGCCAGTGATGAGATGGCATACCAAGGGAAAGACAGACTCCATCTGCATAACAGAAGCACCTACATGCTTTAATATGCTTTTTTTTCCCTACTTTTCTTTTTTTTTTTAATCAACAGATCAGCCTTACAAAATCTCCAGACACAGTAATGAGTTTCTTAGATATATTTCTTCATCATTAAGTACATATTTCTTTGATAATATTCCTATTGTCAGAACTTGATTTGTTTAGCAAAGCTGAGAGGAAATAACAGTTGAGTTGTTTAAAAATAAGGTGCTGCTTGCGTGCTGAGAAAGAAGGTTAAAAGGGATAGGTGAATCCAGTGCTAGTGGCAGTCTGTGCATCAGCTACGTATGAAGAGAGGAAATTAGTTCTGTTCAAAGAGGTGATATCTAGACATCAAGAAGAATACTGTCCAAAAGCAAAAGCCACTGTAAACTGCACAACTACACGCTGATATGAAAAATAGGAAGCCAGGTCATGTGAAACATTAACTTTCGGTATCTTCACCCATTCTATTTAGAATTATCTTCTTCTAACTTGTTGATTAAAACAAGCTCAAATGCAGCTCAGTAAAAACAGAGAAGAACTTACCTCTGTAAAATTAAGAAAATGCATTTTTTAGACACACAGGAGACCATGGTAACACTTGGTTTTACCTTTCCTTTCAGGACCACCCTCATATGACTTATGAAGAAGCACCCCAATAATTCACAGATCCACAAATCCCCTCAAAGCCATCACTATAGGATCTTTCATAGTCAATACCAAGAAATTTGCTCCATTGGCTTGAGAGTTAAAAAGTCAAATGCCAAATATTATCTGGTGCCTTCATATCTGCACAAGAAAGATATCACAAGTGTGCTAAAGAGAGCTTTCAACATGATCAGGAAATGGAAAAATACACTGTTGATCTCTACTGTTTGGTGCTTGAATATGTTTTGTGAGGGAGTTTTCACAGATAAAGGAGAAACAACGAAAAGCTACACGTTAGAGAGCAGTGACTTCCAGTTGGAAGTGCTGCTCCAAGAAATGACGCATTTCTCAGCCTTAGGAGCCATTCAGAGGGCCACTTGATCTGTAAGGCTGCGGCAATGCATGGGATGCTCAGATAAAAGCAAAACCAGCAAAACCAGGTGGAGGGGGAAGAGTGGATCCAGTCTGCAAAAACAGCTTCTTGGGATTATCACTGGTAGTTCTACAGAAAGGGAAAATTATCCTCCAGCTCTATACAGCGTGAAAATGGTGCCACTTAAACACGCAGAGGCCCTCCAGCATGCTATGGCCGAAGTCACCTCTCAGTTCCATATGTATTTCTAAATAATTAGTTTCTATTATGTATTTCATGAAGCTATTCCCTATTACAAAAACTCATATGAATATTAAAGGGGAAAAAATCCTGCAGGAATCTTTAATGCTGCTACCGGTTGTATTCATTGTAACACAGACTTCTAGTGAAAAATCTAGATGTGGTTGTAAGACACAGACTGCCACCCTACAACAAAGCACATAACTAGACCCACACAGCCATGACCACAAAAATAACCTGCTGAGACAGAGAGAGCCAGCTACAGGGATGCTGCTTTATCTTCACAAAAATCTCGCTGCTGGCAAGGAAACATGAAGCTGCAGCAACACCATATTTTTCATGTCTCAGATCAATACAAAGCTATATGCCTTGTGTGCTGAAACAGCTACATTATGTGGTAAGTGTTGCTCATATTTTCAAGATGGTGTATTTTTAGTTGAATAAGAAATATAAGGATGAGATGCCCACCTAATCATGAAAGGCTGACATTTTGTTGATGCATGGCAAGTCTTTACTGTCAGCAGCTGATCAGTGGAATGCAGACAGAGGTAAGAATTCAGTCTTAAAAAGGAAAGGACTTTACAATATTTCAATCAGATTGTACTATATTATGCCTTAATTTTTGTGTCTACAACATCCAAACTTCATTAGTGACTGTGAGTTCAAACCGCAGAGAAGGTAAGTACATCTTCCGTACTGCTTTACCCCCCTCTGTTTTTTTAATAAGAGGACAACAGCTTCTCTAATAATCAATGTAAAGAAAGTGCATTTTATTATAGTCAATGCACATGTATTTTTCTCTTACTGACATAAAAATGGTAATTGCAACCAAACCTGACTAACGTATCACAGATCGGCAATATATATATTTACAGAACAGGCACTCTGCATGTTTGGAATGCCCCTAGAAGAAACACACAGCAATACACAAAATAAAAAATAAATTGAAAGCCTCTGAGGTTATCAAGCAGTGTTTTGTGGTAAAATAGGCCCACAATCTTTTGCAACATAGTTACAAGAGAATATATCACATTTAATTGAAAACTGAAACAGTTGGCTAATTTAAAATAAAAATACAACTACCTTCTTCTGCCTAGTGTCAATAGCTTCAGCGTACTGTCAGTTAATTTTTCCATTTCACTGCTTAAACACTTAAAAGAAGATGAGCTCTAAATTCAGTCCTCTGAATAATTTTTAAAAGGATTCTGTTCTAGTTTAATAGGTAAGTGTTATGCACTACATAATATGAAGGTGAGGGCAGCAGCTCTGGGTTCCCTATCACAGGTTTGCAAACACATTTAATCTAATTGATGAGCTTTTGTTTAAACAAGCATTGATATGCATCCTGCGATGCATCTGGGTTGCAAAGATTCAGAGCAACATACAGCCCAAGTAATCTGCCTGTGACAGTGGAACAACTTTTGTATTAATTATAATTGTGAAATACCTTAATTTATATTACTTTCACACAAAGACCCTAGATAATGATATAGTTGGATTCATTCTGGTTCCCACTGAAATCTACAGTACAAATCACACTGATTTTAATGGCACAATCAGGACCACTGCAGGAAAACATTTCTGCTCTGTGCTCTGGAACACGTAATTTTAATCTCCCATTAATGAGAGCAACTTGCGCAAGCTTACGCACTCAGGCACATATAAACTCAATTATACATTGCGCATTGTCACCCGAGGTAACACCTTTGCTTTACTATTATTAAAAATTAATCAGATTTCTTAAATATATAGTCAGAAAACATTTGGTTTAATCTCATTTGCCCAAATACAAATGTATTTTTCCAGAATGTAATGACATGTGATTTTACATGGAGTTGACATCAGACAAAGTCTCTGTCTAGTCTGCACCAGTAGTATCCAGTGTCATTTTTATCAAATTAGCAATAGAAATACATCTTCAGAATTTCAGACATTAAACAACTGTTTCTTCTCTTCTTTAAGTATCAGTTGAAGATGTTTGGAGGCTCAATGTTTGCAAATAATTTTAATTGACAGATTGCTTTTTTGCCAAAATATTTGGCCTACCCCAAGATTTCCTCCAAATATTAATAAAACTCCACTTGGAACTTACCATTACTATATTTTAGTGAGTTCTGCATTTCTTTGGAATACAGAAAAGCTTTGTTTCTCACTCTCACATTTTGAATGCAGCTAAAACAAACTAAAACAAAACAAAAAAAAAAACAACACACAAAACCAAACGAAAACAAAAGCAAACAACCAAGAAAACAACAAAAAATATACCAAACAAACCAAACCAAACAAACAAACCAGAAACCAACACACCATGAGAGTAAGATTTACTGCATGTTACCATTCAGTAAAATTGCAGAAAATTGCTAAGTGAAGGGAAAGGAATGGGGTCTTTGGTTTGCCAGGGTGTCTTGTTCCAATGACAATGCGGAATAAATGCAGTTACAGGGAAAACGGTGAATATTGCACAAAACAGTACAATGCTAGTTTTTACTTCCAGAGGGGCCTCAATCCATGAAAAGAAGATCCACTGTAAAACTTCAATAATTCAGGAGGACATATGGCATAGTTAAAACAGGGCTTAATCACATACAGAACTTGGTTCCAACAGAAGCATACCATTCACAATTTTTCTTATTAGGTGGTTTAGGTGTTGTGGGGTTTTCCTAAAATCCTTTGTGGTTAATTGTGGTTAATTGTAAATTCATCAGGAAGGTCCTTCCAAAATCTCCTTACAGCTCTACTTCTATTTCCATCTGCAATTCCCTCACAAAGCAGTAATTTTTTGGCATAGCTTTTGCCACCTCTACAGATCACTTCAGCATCTCCCTCTCTCTCCTAAGGCAGAAGTTGTCGTGAGCTCCCTGCACTGCAGTGCAATGCAGCCCATGTACCAGCAGTACCAATTCCTGTTTGTCTGAGTAGGTTTCCCTTGTGTTGTACTAACCTCTGCAATCCGCCCTCCCCCCTCAAACCCCCCCCATCAGAGATACACTCATCAGCCTCATAACCCTTTATGGGAAGGAAGGCAAGCTACTATCAATCACAGAGGAGTTTCTGGATGATCTCAGCATCTTTCGATGAGATGCTCTCTCTACTCCCCGCCTATCTTTATATGCTTCCTCCTCATGTCTTCCCTCTCTTCTCATCCCACCCCTTCTGTACAGATGTGCCATGGCCACCCCAGCTGGCATGACTCAGCTCCCATCCTTACCCCCCACTCCCACTGCGCCCACAGTGGTTTGCAGAATTGGGCTCCCAAGACTCATCAGTGACCTCCGTGCTCAGTTATTCCCACACCACCCAGCCCTCAGGTCCCTGGCGTGTCCTGCCTCCAGCCAGGACTGCCAGATTAGATCCTCTGCCCCTGCATCCCTCGGGCTCTTCTGCTCTGACACCCTTTTTAAGTTAGATTGAAGTTGCCTCCTTCCCACTGTGACTTTTCCATGTTCCCCTCTTTATATACTGCCAGAGGCACCCCGGGATCTAGATCCCCAAGCCAGCAGGAGAACAGTAACTTAACCTATTTTGGAGAAGTAATTTCCTGAAGCAGTAAGGAAGAAGAGTCCCCTGTCCCCCTTACGGGTGATGAATATTAAGCTGTTCTCCCAAGATAGTTAATACCAGTTACAATCTTTGAAGGCAGCCTACAGTGAGAAAAGCAATATAATTTCCAAAATCACTTTAATTGTTTTTTTTTCCTTGTTTTGTTTTTTTTTTCCCCCTTCCCCGCCCCCCC
>NW_009954616.1:638778-736086 GCF_000747805.2 Chaetura pelagica
CCGGCGCGGGCAAGGCTGGGAAGCCTCTGCGAAAACAACCCCCTTCTTCACGGTGGAAGGGAGTATTAAAATTAGTGACACCCACGCATGCACTTTGTTTCAGCAGACGGTGTTTTACGAGGCGCGGCGGCAGGGGAGAGGGTGTGGAATGGTTTGTTTCCGAGCGGGTTGCAACAGGCCCTATGGCCACCCGAAGATCACCCCATCCTCCCTCCGTGCTGTCCTCCCCGGGCGCGGGCCGTGAAGACTCGGCAGCAACAGGGTGAAGCTGCCCGAGCTCCATACACAGACTGCAAGTGAAAATCCGGCTGAGAAGAGGTAAAAGTTGGTGTAAGAACTCCCACATGCAAGATTCACTTTCCTGAGTGGAAAAAATCCTGACTAGGAAAAAGGTGAAGCAGTACTAATGGTGGAATCCCCACCATCCATGGCTTTGAAGAAAACATAAGAAAAATACATATTTAAATATTATCCATTTGTCTTGGGACGAATGAGTGAAGTCCTTTCATTCATTCATTCATGTAATTATTTATTTAATCAATCCTGTGAACAGTAGGAGGTTATTATGCTTGTTAGCGTTATCAACAATATTTTTAATGCAGGGGCATCAAGGACAGAAGGTAATAAAATAACTTAGTTACACGAGGTGTTCATATGCACTGTAGAACAAATAACATTAGGACAGTTCCTCCTCTGTGATTACATACATTTCCCTCCAATTGCACTGGCAAGGTGAGTAATGTGACAAGCACAGTGGTATCACTAAAATAAGGACACGAGAGAAAGTCAAGAGAGCACTTAGGACTCCACACTAGAACTACTTTTAAAAATTGGCAATTATTCCACCAGTTTTAGTAACACCTATGGGACTTGGGCTCACCTCTCCAAAATGTGCCAAACTATGAATACCTGCAGTAGGCAGGTAGGGTAATGGGCAGGTACAACCACCCATGCCTAGTGTGTGGCTTCTACAGAGTTGTAATTTCTGATAGCTCACCTGCCTTTGGCTCTTTCTGTCAATATTTGCGAGCTTCTGTGCATGTTTTCCTACCCTCTGGAAAGCTTTTCTTTTCCTCTGTAGTTGAGCAAAAGTCTCAAAGAGCAGAGGAAACTAGCTTATTGATTTGCTACCCAGGGGAAAAGCTGAATGAACTATGCATGGAATGCTGTCAAGTGGGAAACACTTGACACACAAGCAGAAAAAAAACTGAAAAAAACCCTGTCACATATCTGTCCCTTTCAGTAAACCTAGCATTTTAAAATTGCACATGATCTTAGAACACAGCACCTCCTTGTTAATAAACTAAACCTGGGGTATACATATACAAGGGGGAAAAAAGTTCCCAAAATTTTCCTGTGGCAAGAAAAGGCTATTTGTGCTACACAAACTAGAAGGATGGTAAGATGTTGCTTCCAACCATTTACTGTTGACTATCTAGTAAGAACATTTCTGTATATAAAATACATCTTAAACCAATCCCACAATATTTTACTGGAATAAATTGATTAGGACAGAAGACCTGCTCCTTGTGAGTTCTTGAGAAAATACTGCAACTAACTTTGAAAGGCAAAATGCCACCACCTTTAGGTTTTGAACATATAGGACTAAGTGTTAAGAAAAGTAAATTAGTGTGATAAAAGCACAATGGACAGACTCAAAACTTTTTTTCACCTTACCTTCAGTTTCCACAGAGAAAAGGCAACTAGAGAAGACACCTTCCTCTTCAGCTACCGCATTAGATAAAGGGAAGTTTAGAGGATAAGTCTGTAGGCATTTCATAGAAATCAGAGCAACAGACGAAAGGATAACATCAATACTTTTATCCACAGAAGTAAAAAGTGTGTGGTTTCATACTCAGGTTAAACTGAAGTAACAGTATTGCTGCTCCAGAGAGCAGTTCTTCCACTTGTCTGCATGGCCTGCCACTTTCTTAGCTTCAGTTTATTGTTTGTGTAGTTTCAGGGTAAGATGGGCTGTTGAGTAAATCTGACTGCAGAATAAACATGGCAACCAAAGGGAAGTGTTCCAAAGCCTGGGTTAAGCCCATCCTGAAGCTGCAGCATGCACATAGGACTGTTTGAGTCAGCTCAGAAAGGTTGGTGTGGGAATATGTGGCATTATTTCAGTAAAACTGCACAGTGTCTCATTGTTCTGTTTTCCATCCATGGGGAGTGTTCGTGTGATTGTGTGATAGGAGAAAATTCCTTCCCCCAGAACATCCTGACTGCAGGTTGGCAGGAAGAAGGTATCATTCCCACCTTCAGGAAACACATCCTGAGGTGGATTGCCTGCACACAGGAAACTCAGATGGAAATAATATTGAGCTTGTGAATTTTACAGACTACCTGTTTTCCCCACTCCTGGGTATGGTACCTTAGACCTTAATGAAATTTGCCCTCAAGACTACTCATTTGTATCAGACATAAAATTTAATCTTTACACATATTAAGTTAAGCTCGTTATGTCTGCTGCTCTGTCAGTTTTCTGTACAGAATACACAACACAGCTGAACATAATCATTTAGAGCTATCACAAACCAAAAACTCAAGTGTTTTTGCTAGACAATGATCCTGGAATAGAACCACATACAGATTGCATTCCTCTACCAACAGGACAAAACCAAATACATTGTTTCTAGGTGGACGGAAAACCAACAAAATCTTACTATAATTACTTTGTAAAGGAATTGAAAAATCCAGACCATGCAATATTTCCAAATTATTTATTCCATACTGGTTTTAAAAGTACATGGAAAATAGATGTCTGTGATTAAATACTCTTGAATTGTGTCTGGGTGTTGTTGTTTACATTAACTTGCACCTGAAGTGTTTGTCTGTAAGACATTAGCTTTGTTTCTCCACTATTTCCTTTTCAGCACATAAATGCAGTAATATCTGGCTCTAGAACCACGACTGAAAATAGGAACAAGCAAAGATTTGTAGCACTTCCCTTGAAACCAAATTTAAACGCTTCACAGAACCAGTATCTTACACCATACTGTATGTTCCTTTTGTACGAGTTCCTTTATCACTCATTCCATCCCACAAGTGCTTTCCTTGACTTAAAAGGGGCACTGGGAAATTAATAGAATATAGAAGTAACGTGCACAGAAACATTTGGGATTAATCCTCAGGAAGGGGTCAGGAACCCACAGGAATCTGCTGAGCCATCATGGTAAACAGCTTATCTCAGACACTAGAGCACTTCAGTATTTTGTTGTATGCTGTTTATAAACATTTCAGACTAAATCCATGCATAGTGACCTAGTGGAACAGGAATCAATCCTGAACGAGGTATTTGGACACCTATTTATTTCAAATAAGTAAGACAGCAGGAAAAGGCCACTTAAATATACAGAAGGAATTCATTATGATTTCAGAATAGAAAGAAATATTATGCATTTTGCCTAAAAGTAATAGAAGAATTAAGTTTTCTTTACTTTTTCTTACAGTTGCATTTAGTTATACATGAGATACTTGTCTGAATTTGACCTTAAAGATAGGGTAGCATGATGTTTAGCCACATACTAGACAAATATGAAGAGCACTACAGTGAAAAAGAAAAAATCTGATACTTCTTTGCTGTCAAATGAAAACAACTTTTTAAAATCAGTCTATATGGTACGGACTCATAAGCCTGATATACATCAGACCATGTTTTCCTGTGACCTCATAAAAACCAAACAAAAACCCATGAAAGGCAAAGGCTGCCATTGATCAAAAGATACTCTACTTCTTCTAAAAGTAAAGGTAACAAAACGTTAAAGAAATCTTCACATAACATAAGCAGGAGCAACGTTACCAGTTGACTAAGTAGTCTATCAGCTGGAAGGCTGTCAATACCTGAATCCTTTTAGTGATGATACAGATACGAAAAAAAAAAAAAATCTCTGCTTCTTGACATAGCATTTTTTTCTTTCATCTTGCTGATGTCTAAATTTCAAAATCTGATTGGCAGGTATGAGTGGCTTCTTGGAGAAGAGGGAACACTACAGAAATATCTCCTAAATCCCAGTTTAGGGTCTTCTGGTGACGTGCTGCACTGACCTTTAACAGATCCTCTCTGCAAGCCACTGCTTCCTTTCTTATATGTTGGTGGTCTTGTTTATTTAAGATGTTGTATCTTTAGACTTGAGGAATGATCTAGCTGCACTGTATGCAGAACTGTTCTCATAATTGGTGCTGTACTTCATACACTTCTGTCTTTAAATATAATAAAAGATTTGGGACTAATTTCTGCAGAGACCGCTACATGATCTTAACTAAGCACTATGTTCAGTTGAACTGCTTGGGAATGCTCTATGCTGCAGCGAGGTCTAAATTTACAACAAGATAAATCCTGTTCTTCATGCCAATGAAAGTTAAACTGAAAAAGATTTTTGCTGTTTAGATTTTTAATGTATTTATTAATATATATATAATATGTAATTGACATTTTATTCTCTTTCAAGCATCATATTGCTTCTATGTTTGATCACTTTTGTTAAAGTAATTTCTGATAATGTCATTTGTTGTTTGGAGATGCTTATTCTTTCAGGTTTACATGCTGCTAGAGCATATATCATACTAGCCTACGGTCTGTACTGGTATGTAGCATCCCCAGTGCTAGGGGTGGCATGTAGAAAAAAGATACTAACGAAAGAACTCAGACATTAACTTAACCCAAAGGAAGGTGAGTAACTCAAAGCCATAAAAGTAAAAAAGAGCTGCAACAAATACAAAATATTTAACAAATTTCAGTTATTAGCTGGTAAAATGTCAGATTAATTTAAATATTGATAAATACAATACAATATCTTCTATGTGTACAGTGATATGATCCGGAATAGCAAAACCTGCTATGATGTAAGTTGCCTTGTTAGTATGTTACATTAAGTATCTCACATTTAATGTCTTCAGTTTTGTTTCATAAGTATATCTGCTTTTTAAAAAGAAACAACAGTTTCTCTTGTGGCATGACTGACTGATGCAAGCCAGTTTTAAAGCTCTTTCATCTGTAACGTATAGATTATGCCAAGTTTCCATCTAAATAAAAATTGTAATGTGCCTCAAGAACATCTTTTATGATTCAAAATCTGTATGTGAGTCAGGTAAATAATCTCGTAATTCCATCATGAATCCACAGTCTTACTGCAGGTATGTCAGTCATGCATATGATACCCCAAAGTATTGCAAGTTTAAGGAATAATGGAAAGCTATGTGAATCACAACTTGACCGAAGCTTCCCTATAGGAAGCATTGTTTGTAGTGTGAAGCTAGAACATATCACACAGCTGAAATTTTACTTGATATGCTAGTTTCACAAAGAATGTGGGGAAATAGCAACTTTAATGGGCTACATTTGAACAGGGATATTTATTTGTGGTTTCTTTTTTTATTTTTTTCCTAATAAGCAAGTGAAACCAGTGTATTTGTCCTACTGAATTTCTAAAAGAAAACAAATTAATCCTGAGATCAGTATAAATTCCACAGAATACTTTGGGGTTCTTTTTATTACATATATTGCGCCATTCTTCGAAGGCAAGTATAATCTGGACAGAGACCAGATTCAAACCATAAGAAAGTCAAATTCTGAAGATAAAACAATAAATACACAGCAGTGCAAATGGATGATTCACTGCAGACTACAATAAAGTATTTTGTAAGTGGAAGAAAATTAACATCATTAAACACTTCAAGTGTGTTTTGCACAGGCATTGCTCATTCTAGATTAAGTTAATGAAAAATCTGATTTTCCTGGAACTGTTCTAATCAGCTCAACAGCTCTAGGAGTCTTTCCTTGACTTTTTAATGCTCCAAGCATAAAGGATGTCAAAACCTGGACCAATTTCTTTACTATCTTCTGAGCCACGTGGACAGATTTTTAACCTTTAAAAAAACTATACCTAAAAGGCTCTCTTGACATTGCATTTTTGTAACTATTTTCATTTGGGTAGCCTTATCTGTATTAGAAGGCAAATTATTTCATTATTATTTGGTGCTTCAGGAACTCCAGTTCCTCTTCTGTCCTCTTCTCTCCTCTATCTTTCCCCCTCTCCTTTCTCCTCCTCCTCTGCTATAGTATATAAAGCTGTTGAATACTGCTTTTATCAAAGGAAAGTAAGTTCAAAGGAATATAACATACGGGCCAAATCTTGCTGGTTTGAGACTATTCATCACCTGGAATTGGAAGCAATATCTCCAGCATAATGGTAAAGATGTTATGGCTGTTCACACTGCAGGGCAATCCAGCAAACTGTAATGTGAAAAGATAAAGAAAAGAACATAAGATTTTCTTTAGGATTTCCATCCATAAGATATACATGTATCCTTGAAACAAGACTTTACCTTGTGTTGCAACCAACAGTGTTTGTAGAACCAAATAATTCTTTCCTCAGAACAAACAGAAGTAAAAACACAATCCTCGAGCAAACGAGTAAGAACTCATACTAAATTCTACAGCAAGGTACAAAATCCCTGTGTTGTAGTTGCTGTTTTTTATATTCTTGTACAACACACAAACAATGGTGTTCTGAGGTGACTATTTTCCTTGTGCCGCTGGAAAATATGGTAAATAATATACACAGTAATACATTCAATGCATCAATTAATTCTAGTTGTTAAGTTAGCATTGAAAGTTCATGCATACAAGCGAAAGTTGAAATCACAGTGAAACAGAAAATTTGAGTAATCACATCCTATTTTCATTTCCTAGGAAATTTCATGCTGCTGTTCTTGCTTTGTAAGTTACATCCAGTTTGCAAACATCCTAAGTGCAATCATGAGCCATAGATCCAACTACTTCACAACATTCCAGAAGGGCACATCAGTTTGCTGTGAATTAGGAGCAGCACAGGAGTGGTATAATGGAGAGCAGTCCTTGAGCTGCTTTATCCATAAAGGTCAGGAGCCAAATCTTCATGTCACTCTAGCTAGTAGAGATTTTGCATTTTCACAGGAATGGAGCCGAACTGTGAATCTACTAAAGAGTACATGTGGCTGTGAGTAAATAACACGTTCCAAGATTGTGTCTCATTTAAAATATAATCTTATTAAAAATTTTCAAAAACAGAGTAAAATTCAGAGTGTCTGTGGAGTCCATCCACTTCTGAGTCAAAGAATAAGATGTTTTATCTAAAATTCTAGCTGAGTCACCAACACAAATCTGAAATATTCTGATTTTTTTTTCTGGTATGAAGCAAATGTTGCCACAGCTAGAGAACAGGTATGTCTGAACTCTTAACTTTTTTTTCCCCCAAGCTAGAATTATCTGAATCAGCTATGTCAAACACCAACACAGAGAGGTACCATTTTGGTGATTCATAAACACTCACAAGCCTATGACTATCATGTAGTCTTTAAAAGCCACACTTGAAATATCCTGTTTCTCCCAGTGATCAGTTATTCACATAAGGAGGGACAAAGTAAATTTTCATGTGGCTAACAACTTGCCAGTGTGACTAGAAACTTAACATTGAGGGTTCTGAAGGACATCTATTTGTCACTCTTCCTACCCTAGTGATGTTCTGTCATATCTAAGTTACAAAACTGCTCCTGGTCAAATAATTTGCAAAACAAATCTGAAAGTGCTTGATAAACCTTTTCCAATGTCAGATAATTAACTTTATCATAATATTCACAATAAATATATTAATATTATTCTAATCCTGGGAAACATAATTTATTTAACATTTGCCTTGTGTACTTTTTCAAATTGTCCTTTGCAGTTCTTCAATTAGTTTTCTTTCTCTGATATTATTTTTAATATTTAGAATGCTTAGTTCCCAGAATGGGAAAACTTGTATAAAAAACCCACCTGAAATCAAATTTATTTTACATTTAGACTGGCATAGCTTTAATAAACAAGACTGAGGAAGTTGTAATGGAGCGTTAAAATTGTACATAGTTCTTTTCTTTAAAAAAGGACATAAAAATGCTAATGCCAAATAATAAAAATACGGCATAAAAATGCCATATAGGAAATACTCTTCTGAAAGATTTGTGATTTGCCATTTCATAAACAATTTAAGGACGTTATTTAAATTAATAACTTTTTCTACAGAGATAAGCAGATGAAGTTGATCTTATCTCCTATTTATCAACTAATGAGTTATTGAGCTAATTTCATTTTTGCCTTAAATCACATACCTAAAATAATACATAAAGAAGGAGATGACAGAAAATGAGGATTTAGCTTTTTTCATCTACGATATTTTTCTGAATACACAGAATGACCACAATGTCCAATTTGAGAATTTTGTTGCTAGGAGCAACACTATATCTGATTTGTGCCCTGACATGCATTTCGTAGAAAAGTTTAGGTATATAAGGAGCTTCAGCCATCTTAACTTGTCCTAAATGACTTCTCATGCTTGGATGCTCAACTGCTTGGATTTGTCTAGGAATCTGATCATTCAGTTAAGCACCCACATTCTAAATGAATGTAAATTATGTCTGTGATTACATCTGGATTAAAAAATAAATAAATAAATAAAAATTATTTGCCTAATGTCAAGGAGTAGCAGAAGCAGGTTGCTCAGTAAGAGAAACTGGGAGCTAAACATGACAGGCAGGCAGGCAGGGGAAGCGATAAGGAGCACTGGCTCACAGCACCCTAGCAAGGCGAGCAGGACATGTCCAGTGACAGTAGCGAGGTTCAGTTAAGAATCCCAATATTCAGACAAGTCCCCAGCCAAGGAGCAGGTCCAAGGTCAAGCTGTGGAAGTCAAGTCAGCAGTTCCGTGACAGCATCAGGTCTGTCGACAGTAAACAAGCCCAGCAGAAGTGCAGTAGCAGCCAGACAAATCCACACAGATGAGGCAGGTCTGGGATGAAGGCAGGTCAGCAGGTCATAGCTGGACTTAGAGAGTCAAGTGGCAAGGCATGGACAGGGTAGCTACAGTAGAGACCCAAGGCAAGGACCTGGGCTTAACAGTGGTTCTCAAGCAAAGAGGGACAGGGTCTCACTTCTCACAGCTTTATCTCTCACAGTGGTTTGTTTCCCTGGTGCAAAGCTGGGCAGCTGCACTGCCAAATCTGGCCCTGAGCCCAAGAAGCCAATTCCCCCAGAAGAGAGTGTATGTTCAGGCCCATGGCACACAATTCCCTTCTCTACCAGGAAAGTTTTGTTTCTAATGACCTGTTCCACACTATGCATACCCTTATCTTTTGTAATGAAGTGCTTACTTATGATCTCCTTTGTTTGTTTAGAATATGTGTTTGGAAAAAGATTTGCACAGTTACAGACACAGAGCATTTGGGGATAAATCTCCAAAGCATGTTTCCCTCTAATAAGAGATACTATTAATATATTTGCAGGTTTTATGTATGTGATACACATAATCTTAATGTTCATTATATTACATACGCATGCATACAAATACAAACATGTTTTTATTTCTTACACATGCACTTGCACATGTACACACATGGCAATGCATAAGCTGATATATATCCTATTTGTATGAGGCTTATTCTCAGTACTTCAGTTTGTTTGTACAATGTGAAAGACAACCCTTTGTTGTACACAGAATCCAAAGCATTACACGTAAGGCTGAGAAAAGGTCAAAGCAAGGTTAATTGCATTTCTTGACATTTCACAGAAAATATGAGTTCTTCACATAGTAAAAGTTTAAACAAGCAGCTGGCTGTGCTGGCAGAAAATTAGTGAGTTGTGAAGAAACAATCAATATACCAACACAAAAGGGAAAAGCTATCCTTTAAGTGTAATTAGTAAGGCATTGTAAAGTAGTGGAAATCATAGAATTGTAAGTACAACAATAGCTCAATAATGATGAAAATAATCCAACTGTTTGTTTTGTGAGAGTGATCTTTTTTTTTCCTAAGCACACCCTATTTAGAAAGTGGAGAGGAGAAACAAAAACAGAAAAAAGGATCACTGATGGCTTTCAAAATACTATAGAATTCAACAGATAATTTATATGAATACGCATATTTAGAAGACTCTCTCCTATTAAAAATCTAATTTTGGTTGCACTTTTCCTGCACTTTTTGGATTTAAATGGAATTCAAAGAAAAGGACCCAAAGGGCAAGACTTGGAAACAGCCATTAAATATATTTTTCTGAACTAAAAACATCAATAAATTTTCTGGACTAAAATAATATTTAAAAGTGTATCTTGAAGAATTTAGGAAAAATCACAGCCAACTGGACTGCTCAGAACATTGATTTCCAAGTTTTGATTCCAGTTGATTTCCAACTGATTCCAGTTTTATAGATAGCTATCACTGAGGCCTCATGTGTGTAAACTGTATTAATCTCTGGCACTTCTAGATGCTGATTTTATACTGTGTTTCCCCAGCCTCATTGACAGATGTCCTATGTTTTTGTCAAATGGACAATGGTTACGATAGCAAAGTCAGCAGGTTTTAAGCTGACTATTGCAGGTTAGTGGAAAGAGTACAATCAAGCTCCTAAGAATCCCAAACACAGATAGTGGTGTAACATGTCTTCGAGCAGTATTTCTGCACAAGATTTCTCGTTTATTTGCATGGCCCTAAGAGCCCTGCTAGACTACATTCCTTCATCACAGAGTGCTAATGATATATTGGTGGATTATGAAAGACCACTGTTCTCACTTCAGAAGAATTAGAGACACCATAGTGCACACACACGCAGTCCTACTCTTTGTTGTGATGGCAGTGTTGGTATTTTCTGAAGACTGCTTTTCTCATGTGTCTTACATTTATCAACAAACAATATCACAAAGAATTGGGGAAAAAAACCCAAAAGTAAAGGTAGATCATAGACAATTTTACTGTTTCTCTTCTTTATAAGATCAAGTACTGCTCACAATTATGAATCAGGCTCCCACTTTACACTTTTGCTGGCATATTGAGGAGTGTTTTTCAGAATCTACTCAGTTTTCATAGCAACAGCATATCATCCATAGGTACTCTTAAAACAAACACTAATGACACAGTGCAGGGCTAATTAGTGAATGGGATTACAAAGATGTTTACACAGTTGTAGGAAAAATACATTGTTATAAAAGGAATTTAGCGAAACCCTTAAAGAAAATATGCATTTTGTGGATATGAAATAAGTGGTCTAAGAAAGAGTGGGCAAATACGTACACAGACGGAAAATACTGCCAGCCAAATACATTTAAGAGTGGTTAATAGAGTATTTGTGATTCTATTTTTGAAAAAAGTATAGAACGGGAATTTAACTCTTAAACCTACAAGTTCATTGATGACTACACATATGCTCTATTAAGATATCTGTTGTGAGTGTGCCCACACAGGATTACCCAAACCATCTAAGCATTATTGGAGTATGTCCAATATATATTCAAGGTGTTTGGTGTCTAACTGTAGTTAAAATGTTGTGTTACCAGATAATTTGGTCAGAACAGCTATGTTTCTTAGAGGCCAGCTGGGTCTTGGGTAACATGACTTCTAATTGGCAAGTATAATAACTGTTCACAATTTGTTAAGCTCATCATTAAGGTTTGTTGTTGTTGTTTTTCTCTAAAGATATTAACATCTTGTAAGGCAGGTAAATACAAGAAACTAATGGATGTCTGAGAATCTGAGATAACACTAAGAATAAATTAATATATAATCATATACTCTACCATTATGGAATTCCTTCCTTGACCCATATCTATCTTTTGCATAGTATTTTTCATAACAAAGCACTTTCACACTTTATTAACTTTTAAACTCCATGCCATATAGAAACTCAGCTACTCTAATGTGCCATGTTGAGGTGAAGAATCTGAGTCCCAAATTTTTAGAAACAAAGAGAGACTTTATACTCTTGAAAATCAGATATTACTTAACTAACCTTGTTCAACTTGAACTTCTGAAGATTTTTTAATAGCATAGATATAAAAATAACATTATACAGTTAAAAATAATACCATCCATTTTAAATGTCAATCTATAATTTGCAGACAATCTGAATAATAATAATGCTATGAAAATTAAATATACTGATCATTTTTCAAATTGGCTTATCAGCAAACAGGCATATTTCTTCCTCAACTTTCCAAACTCATCAATACAGTCATCCTCAGTTTATGAAAATTATCCTTTGGAAGCACTGAGCACACATGTAACAGGTGTGTTTCCATGGTCTTCACTAAATGTAATCTGCTTATTGTTTACATAGCTATACATAATCACAGACCTTCTGTCCAGGCACAAAACATTGTTATTAATTACAACAACGTTAAAAAAAGAATGAGCATGTATTTAATATAAATACTGGTGTATTGAAATACCACAAGAAGGGCCAGTGTTCAGAAAGTACTGAACTCTAATATATGGACAGCACCAAATCATTAAACATTTCAAAGACCTTGACCTACGTGATCAGAAAGAGAAGTAGCTTTAGTAGGAACACTGATATGTATGCTTATTTCAAGGCAAGCACCGAACAGTGGAAAGACACCAACAAAATATGATTACTTAATATGAATCTAAAAATAAAACATGACCCTTTTTTTTTAATTTCACAATGGGCAGAGTCACAGGAAGTATTTTGAAAGCTTAAACACAGGGACAAGCAAGGTCATACTTTTTTAATTTCGTTAAGAGATAAAACTGCTAGAGCAGACTAATTGAAGTAAACATTATGTTCTCCCACATCTCAAATTCACTGGTACTTTCTTTGATACAGAGTTACTGTACATTGAGGAACATTACAAGGATAAATTTTCATCAGACTTAACTTTGTTCTCAATGAAAGTTGCGTATATTGGATCCTGTTTCTCAAAAGGCAATAGTCAATGTCTCTCATGATGAACTAATTATAAAAACTTTTTTTTTCTGCAATCATGCATATTTTCTCTACCTAAAATCTCAAACTTTTGTAATTTATGAATGTTACTTATTATTTAATGACCCAGAATTACTACATGTAAATTAAGTTTTTCCTCATATCTACCACTGATGAGTTGCTTACTGGAGAAGTAGTTTGGAATCCTAGAAAAACAGGTCTGGAAGCAACTTCAAGAGGACATCTGATCCTGCCTACCAGAGAGCAGGATCAGTTCTATGTATCTCATCAGTGAAATACACATATGAATTGAACACCAACAGTGACTGAGACTCCATGCCATAAACACAAGCTTCTCTGTGGAGAGCTTCACTGTCCTGCTATTAAGCCATAAATCATGCCACAAAAGCAAACAAATGAACAAACAAACAAACAAAAAGAAAAAAAGTCAAATATAATTTAAAGGAAGACAGAACAAATGAGATGACAGGTACAGAGTTACATCATTTGATGTAGCTACAACTACGTCAACTTTAATTATAGATAATCTGTTTGCATCTCATATTGCTTGAGTTTATCACTATGTTTTTCCATTGCTGATATTTAAAATGCAAGCCAATGTGCATCACAACCACTTCCTGTTTTCTTACTGACTGGAGGTACTCAGGGTCATGTTTCTCTGAAGTTTTTCTGAGTTTATGCAATCAGAATTTACTTTTTGCTAGTAGTGTCTAATATTTACTTTATATTAGCTGTTTTCATGAACACTTCTTCAAGCAAGCTTACTTGATCTAGCACTTGAAGAAAGTGCAAAAAGAGCTTAAACTTAGTAGTATTTAATTCAGCTTTTAAAATACTTGATGAAATTGTAGAAAATTGATTCTCTAGCACCATACCACACTGCAAATACTGGCAGAAAAACTAATCCTGAAGTAAAACAAACATAACTTGTTAAAATGTATAAGCAGCTGCATGATAATTATGTCAATGAGAGAGAAATTAGGAAAGAAAATTTAGCCTGATCTTTTTAAACTTTCATATGACAAAGTCTGATGTACTGCAAAACACTTCAGGGAAATCACTAGATATCACTGACACTGATCTTTTAAAATTAAAGTATAAACAGCCTTGCTAAACCCTATGTTTAAACTGCAATAATATCCCAGTCTACTTTAAATCTGCCAAGGCTTCAAAGCCAGTGCAAAATTCAAGAATCAAATGGATCATTCTTTTGCCCTTCTAATAACCCTTAAGAAAGAGTCTTTGAATCAAACAGGGCCTATGACAATACATAAGCAAAGGCAGCTATAGAAAAACTGAAAATCTGATCATCACAACTTTCCCACCAGTACTCCCCACCAGCAGAGGAAATAGTCAATGCCACACAATATAGTTGCTCTCCTTTCACCCTTCATTCACGCTCTGGATAGACATAAGCCCATGCATAACAGAACAACGCTACTCATACTAATTTCAATGAGTAAAAATAAATAAATAAATAAATAAGTAGGCAGATGGAATGAACTAAGAAGCTGCCAACTTTATAGAGTCACTCTTCAATTGGATTCCATGCTTTCAAGTGTTAGGCAACAGCAGTACAGTCATGATGTGTCAACCCAAAGTATTACAAGAGCACTGGTTAAATGGGGTTGTTATCCCAGAGTACTGCATCTGGTTACTATTAATGCTTAAGTAGTGGTTATAGTCATGATAGATACAATTTTGATGGGTTTCTACAAAGATAAGAGCTGAAAAGCCATTGTTTGATAATGATCTTTTACTGCCAAAAGGTTCGTACTGAACATTCAAGAAGGAAAAGTTTGAACTCCAAAATGTAGGTCACTTAAGAGATCTGCCAAACTTGCTACATGTCTACAGTACAACTATCATCTGTGTCACTGGAAGACTATTAGAAATATAATTTACTGAAGTATATTGAAGTTACATTCATGCATTTCAGGATTTTGTTTGCAACAATGACAATTTACAAAAGAAAAGATTCTAGGAGGCTGAAGGAAATGGCTTCAGTCTCTTGTACCAGTTTTAACTGGTCAAATTGTATTACATAACTATCAAAGATACAGTAACTCTATGTTCTATATAGGTATAGCTTTACAATTTATGTTTAGAAGTCTAAGCTTATAACTCTAGACCACTTTTTTCTCAGTGTCGTTTTTTCCTTACTGCAGTATTAAACACAGTTTGATATTGTTCCAAAAAGCTGCTCTAGAAGGTGATTCCTGATAAGCTGCTAGTGAACTTAAAAAAACCCAACAACAAAAATCAAAACAACAAAAGATAAACAGCTCTGTATTTGATCTTCAAATCAGAAGAGAGAAAAGGCCAACATTGTAAATCACGTGTTCAAGGTTGGGAGGAAGCTTGAGGGATGAGAAATAGATTATGATTTCTAGAATTCTGGAGAGCTTGATTGGAAGACTCTGTGGAGGAGATCTCTTATGTTTATGAACAACTCAGCTTTTCTTTACCCTGCAAAGAAAACCTCTGCAATAAAAGATAAGAAGGAATATTATGTCACTGTCAGTCCAAAGGTCTATCTAGCCTACTCTTTTGGGCAGTGCTCAGAATGGGGTGCTCAGAATAGGAACTTTAAAAAGTTTTTTGGAGTTTAATTTTTTTTAAGTAAAAATTGTGTGAAGAACTAGTGCAGGTTGCCTGGAAATGTTTTGGAGTCTCCTTCCTTAGAGATATTCAAAAGCTCTCCGGACATGGTCCCTGTCTCCATGTGACCCTGCTTGAGCAGAGCAGCTGGATTACACAACCTCCAAAGATCCCTTTAAACCACAACCATTCTGCCATTCTGTGAGGAAAGATGCAACAACAGGTAAATGTAGGGTGGGATTTCCTTTCAATACATTTTTCATACTGCAAGCAATCCATAGCTTAGGATTGTTTGGGATCAGATGTTCTTCGTGGATTAATGATTGTTTCTTAAATTGGTCCAAATACTTTTGGAAAAACAGGTTCCTACCTGTGGTAGCTGTGTAAAGAAGGACTGATGGGCATCTTATGTAGGGGTCTAAGTAGTGGCACTGTCATCCATATATTCTGACACCCAGAAGACAACTAGAAAAGCAGCATTATTTTCTCACTCATATTTTAATTCTTTCCTTCTTCATACCTATCTTTGCACAAAATTTCAATTCAACTTGAAATTCTCTTTAAGATTCCTCATGCTGCTGAGAAAAGGACGCCCCTGCCCCTCACCCCCACCACCATTATTGACTGTAACTTCTATTTGTATTTATTCATATATATAAGATGTTTTGCCTGTTTAGTTTTTCTTGTGTCAGATTAGTCTGGACTTAAAAATCGAGGGTGTCTGCACTTTACACATTAAATTTTATAGCACCTACATCTAAGAAAGGCACTCAAAATACTAATAAATGCTTAGGCTATATAACTGTGTTATAGAAATGATAATAGCAAAGGTGTCCACCTTTCTACTGCATCAGTTAGTGCTAATGAACCAAAGTTGAGTACAAATCATAAAACAACTATGTTTAGCCTTGCTGGTCCCCAAGCAGACCATGAAGGAACTGCAAGAGCACAGACATGTTCTTTGACTGCAGTCTGTGTGCAAAGCATCATACAGGCATGGTGGACTGCCATCCCAGCGCTCCATCTGGAGGCAGTTTGGTGTAGACTTGAAAGCTGGGAATTGCTCCCATGCTAATCTCAATACATACTAAAGTGTGTCACAATTTAACTCCTAACTATGGCTTTGGAGTTCTTATTGCTAATATGAAAACAACAAAGTAGGATTAAAGATACAAAGAAAAACTGAGAATACCTTATACTTTACTAATGTTGCCCTGTCACTGAGCTCTTTAACAAAAACATTAAAAAATATATAAATTTAAATTTTCAGTGTGCTTTTCTGAACAGGCATGCACAAAGCAAACTAACTCTCTTAAATCTTTTCTGGATTGCTCCTTTTATAGATGTTTGCTAATGAATAAAGCAATTATATGGATAAATAGATAGTTTACTTGCAGGAAACATTTAGTCTTCTCAGACCTTTTTCACAAGCTATTCAAGTGCTGTAAAACTGCAAAAGGAATTAATTCCAACTTACATTCCTGCCAACAGTTCAAAGTATATACAGCATAGTTTCTGTGTCTAACTATCAATACTGAAATTGGTTCAATACTTCATTGAAATAAAAGGCACTTCTTCACTAACTTTCTAGTTATTATCAGTATTTTATCTGTTTTATTAGAGATTACATTTCCGGAAACAATAAAATAACTATTTTGTGTTCTCTTCACTTTTTGAAATTGGTAGTACCTATTATGAAAACATTAATTCACAAATCTCTCTTAACCACATTCAGAAAGTTTAGATTTTGCAGGGACAGCTCCTGCTAGACCGGGCTGCTCAAAGCCCCATCCAACCTGGCCTTGAACACTTTCAGGGATGGGGCACCTACAGCCTCCCTGAACAACCTGTTCCAGTGTCTCACAACCCTCACTCTAAAGATTTCTTCCTAATGTCTAACCTAAATGTATCTTGTCCCGGTTTGAAACCACTCCTCCTTGTCCTATCACTCCAGCCCTTGTAAAAAGTCCCTCTCCAGCTTTCTTGAAGTCTCCCTTCAGGTAGTGGCAGACTGCTATAAAGTCTCCATCAAACTTCAAAAATCTTCCTGGTTTTCACTCTTTTACTGAGGCTTTTTTTTGCTTTTACCGTGGGATAGCTCCATGGAAACAAAGTTCAAGGGTCATCCAAGACCAAAAGTTCTCTCAAAATTAGAGGACTGTAATCAGCAACCTGTTGAGAAATAAGTGATGGCAGCAAATCTTAAGTGAAATCTGAAGTGTACCACTTCAGAAACTTAATTTTATCCTTATTGTTATTATAAAAGTTTGACATTAAGCCAGCTAAAACTCTCTGAAAACTTAATAAGCTAACACAATGAAACATGAGGAGATGGCCTATGCTTGCATTATCTCCTTTCTCGCAGTGGACTAACTCAAACGTTGTGGAACTCGTATATACAAATGCATATACGTATTTAACAAAATCAACAGTCAGCGGAAGAAACAATTAATGGGGACTTTTTTCTTCTTCATTTTAAATTTCGGGGGGGTGGGAGTGTTTTTTTCTGATTTTTTATGAAAATTAACCTTTATAATTGCCTGACCTTAGTCAGAAAATACAGCATGGAAGCAGAAATTATTGACTTAGTTACACACGTGTTGTACAAAATACAGCAGATGGGAATAGTAATTGCTATACTTATCACTGAACTGCTGTTGCCAATCAGAGACCTGTACCTTGTTTTTAGTCTTCCCATAGCACATTCTTCCATTATCTTGCAAATGCCTCAGAGAACATATAGTCAAGTTGTTGCACACACTAGGACAAGTTCAACTATCCATGGGCATAGCAAAAATCAGGTCCCTCAGAATTACCTAAGGAATGAAACATCAATCATCTCAATGTAAACTGGCCCCAGTTTTATAAAGGCTCTTAGTGGTGGCTTCCTGCACTCTACCTGTGTATGTCCCAAAAATCAAATAACGTATCACTAGTATTTCATTAAGGTGCAAAGACCACCACATTATCGATATTCCATTTCAATATTATCTGCATGTGGAGCAGATATCTGGAAGATTTTCAGATTTCTGCCAGTTGAGAATCCAAAGAATAGCTGCTTCATGGGATAGACAGGGTTTTTCCCTGTTGTTACAATGCATCTTTAGGATCAGCTAACATCACAGGCATGAGAAATTTAAACTGAACTTTCATGGTTCCTCACACTTGCCCCACACCTTCATAACAGCACATACTCTAAGCAAGAGCAAGCAGAACTTTGTGGTCATTCCTACACTCTCACTGCGGAAATCCCAATTTCTGCATGCAAGGACATTATCTCTGCTGAGGCCTATCCCGTTACTTCTAAAGAGAATATTTTCTGTCTGTTCCCATCCCTGGTAATCTGGATAGCAAAAAAGGATAGATTGAAACACTGTTTAAAGATAAGGATAAGGTTTTATTTAACATTCAAGTGCTTTTTCAATATGCTGTGGAGAATCAGCATGAAGAATATAGGTCAGGCTTGATGTGCTGCAGCTGTTAAAATGAATGTTGTCCTGTGCATCACATGCTCTGCCAGCTTCATACCAGGTTGCTGAAACTTAGCTTGGGAATGGCAAATTACATGTACCACTGAACTGCCATTGTTTTTCTAGATAGGATGTTGTCTACTTGCCTTTAAAATGTCATGCTACACTATGGTCAGCAGAAGAATGTCTACCAGTAAGCAAGAAACCAAAAATATAATTATTTCTCTTCCATCAAAAGGGAGAATCTTTTGGAAAAAACAAACAAACAAAAAAGAAACCACAAAACTGAGCCCTTTCACCAACAGTCAGCATAGTCTGTCTTTTGCAGCTTCTGTTTAATTAGTTGATCTGTATCAACCTGTATTTTTTTGGAAAATATTGGGCTATACTAGTAGTGTTGTATTGTGTTGTACAAGATAAAAAGAAGCATCCAACTTCACACTCCTTCTATAGTGCTGAATCAGTAGTTTCTGTGTTTATGAATGCAACTAATTTTTATGGGGCCCTGGAGGCAAAAGAGATACAGTTTCTCAGCACAACTGGTGCATCACTTCTGTGCTAAGAACATCAGGCAGTCTGTTTCCCTGGAATTTCTCCATCTCTCTTTAAAGTTATTAATAATTCAAGAATGACTGACTGATTCAAATAAGCTTGTATACTCTTTACCAATGACAGGAGATCAGCCAACAGTAAGAGAATGCTCATGACCTAATTTTTACGTAAATCCAGATTGTACAGGATGTTTCCTGTAACTGGAAGTGTTTGTAAAAAATTTCATAACCCTTTCCATAAGCTTGCTTGGGAAAAGGAGGATTTGACAATGGGGAGTAATTAACTAAGTCAGGTTTCTTCTGGATTGATCACTGTTGTTTGTCTGAATTATACACATTTAGCTATTTCAGTGGGAAGAAGTATCAACTGTTTTAATTTCACTAGTAAGCAAAGAGAGAGACAACATCTTAGTCAAAGGTTACTTGCAGAAACTCACTGGCTTGGAAAATTTGGCTTTTTAGGCTCCAAACATCTTCCTAAATGTGGATGATATCTTCAGCAGGTATACTTTTGTCTCTCCTGTGGATTGCAAGATGTCTAGTTTAATTAATTTACTTAGTATCCTGCTCAGAACATTATTTATCAACTTCGCTGGAAGGCTAGAGAAGATTTCTCAGTGAATTGAAAACTGCCTAGACTTAGATATTTTCTGCTTTGCTTTGCCTGCTTTATGGACATCAGAGGATATTTGTTTCCCGCTGATTTCCCCACTGTCACCCCAGTGTATCTCCATTTCTGTCTTTTGCAGCTGAAAGAGAGGTCCATTACATACTTTTTTGGGCATAAGAGGTGTGTTGATGAGCTAGAGAGCCCCTTTTAATGTATTTGTTCCCCTTTCATATAAGATTGCCATATTGTTTCCCAGGAAATTTGTATAATGCCAATGGGAGGCCTGTATCAATACAGACAGGGAGATGAAGGGACTGAGACCAGCCCTGCTGAGAAGGACTTAGGACTCCTGGTGAATGAAAAGCTGGACATGAGCTGGCAATGTGTGCATGCAGCCCGGAAGGCCAGCAATATCCTGGGCTGCATCAAAAGAAGGATGGCCAGTAGGTCAAGGGAGGTGATTCTCCCCCTCTACTCCATTCTTGTGAGACCCCACCAGTTCTGGGGCCCCCAAAACAAGGACACGGAGCTATTGGAGTGAGTTGTTGGCAGAGGAGAGTAATGAAGATGAGGAAAGGCTGAGAGAGTTGGGATTGCTTAGCCTAGAGAAGAGAAAGCTCTAGGGAGACCTTATTGCAGCCTTTCAATACTTGCATGAGGCTCATAACTAAGAGAAGAACAAACTTTTAGTAGGGTCTGCAGCAATGGGAAGAAGGCCAATGGTTTTAAACTAAAAGACAGTAGATTTAGAGTAGATATTGCAGAGAAATTTGTGAGAGTGGTAAAACACTGGCACAGGTTGCCCAGAGATGTGGTATATTCTCATCACTGGAAAGATTCAAAGTGAAGTTGGACAGGGCTCTGAGAAACCTGATCTGTTAACATGTCCCTGTCACTGCAGGGGGGTTGGACTAGATTACCTATAAAGGTGTCTTCCAAGCCAAACTATTCTATGATTATGTGATCACTTTGCTAATTGTTAGTCTCTTGCTATAATAACCTGTACTTGACTAACTAGTTTAGTTGTAGCAACTGTAGAACTCAAATAGAAGTCAATAAGAAAGCTGGGTGACTTACAGTAACTTATCAGCGGGAAGCACTTTTTTCCACAAAATTTTAATTCTGTATTAGTCTGTAAAGTAACAAACTTCATTGGCATAAGGACATTACAAAAATATTGTTCAGTGAGAGACCAGTGCAGCTTTAGAAGAAGTTTCACAAAAAGATGGTGGAAACTCCATCCTTGGTGACATTTCAAAGCCATAAGCAAGCTGATCTAACTTTAAAGTTGGTTCCACATTGAGCAAGACATTAGATTCCAGACGTCCATCCCAACTGAGATTTCTCTTAATCATTTATTTAAATGAGACACACGCAAGTATCTGATTACTAGTACTTTACTAACATCAGATCTTATTGTAATGAAACATTTTGGGTTGGATTTTGGATAAACTCAGAAAACCTACAGAAGGCCTGCAGGTGTTACATATTTGTTTCATTTCTGGTTTTTTCTGGTGTTGCTGATAAAAATCCCAGTGAAAAATGTCCAGATCTTCTCTTGTTCTGCAGGAATACACCTCTAGTTGATAAATAACCTGCCACTAGTGTAGAGCTTGCTCAAGGCAAATTTAAAGTACAAAATAGCTGTCACTTGTGCAAGTCTTTGGCTGTTAGGGAGACTTATGTGGAAGAGCCTTGGAATCTAGTGGGGGAAAGTGTTTTAAAACCAAGCTGTTTCACAGTAATTGCTATCTGGCAAAATTGTTTTGCAGTTTTGCAGTTTGGTGAAACAGGTTCTATTGAGGTACCCCCACCGAGCTTCTACTTGTTTCCACTTTTGACACAACAGAGTACAATAAAACAGGTGCAGGCAAATGTTGAGGAGTAAAACTTAAGGTGAAAATTTAAAATGTGAAAAGACAAAGCACGCAAAGTGGTGAGATGTTACTTAGTTTTTATTCTCTACCTCATTTGGACCAGACAAACTACTTGAAATTGCCTCCATTTGTACATTCTACATATTTTTTTTCCCTTTCAGTCACGCTTTAAGCAAAAGAAATCTTGCAAATGCTTGCCTTTAACACCAAGAATTTAAGATCACTTTTCTGACAGAGTCATGTACACTGAGAGATGAGGTACCTCCATTTACTTTAGGAGATAGCTAAGTACACTCTTGTCCCAGAGCAGTTGACACACTAAAGCATCCCTCCCAGCTCCTATTTCCAGTAAGTTTTCTGCCAATGTACACATTCATATTGCCAAAGAGCAGGTCATACTCTATCTGGCTAACACAGAACAGCATGTACCTACCCAAAGGATGGGCTCACTCAGCTCAAAGCTATATTGTTATTAATGAATATGCAACTATTGTCAGATGTATTTGATAAATTAACTTCAATTAAACACATTTTAGCAACTCCATTTCAAAATACAGTGAATGTGAGAGATATTTAGCTTAAATATTTATTAAGTAGGGAATAGCATTTCCAAAGGTAGTGTAAAGTTAAGGTTTACAGACAATTTTACTGATAAAGTGTGCTTTTGTATATAAATAATATCCTCCTACATCCATCTAGGGGTTACAATGTTAATTCCTGTGTTTATAACTGACCAATATTCCACAACTGCTTAATGAATAGGTCAATCCAAGTCTTTAGTGCAAGATTAGATACCTCAAGCAACATATATACCTCATTTCAACTCCAGTAAGTCTCAGGAAAATTCATACCAGTACTTCACACAGTCACAATGTCCCCATGATAGAAACTAAATGGGAAACCAGCATGAGTGCCTTCTCTGATCTCTCTGAATATTGCACTCCTCTTCCAGAAAGGGAAGGACATGTTCTTGCAGCAGACACTTTTCTTCACCATTCTTCAAAGGTTTATATCTCTTCTAAGAGATACTTAGCTCTGGCTAAGCAGACAACTAGAGCTCCTTTAGACCTTCTCACCCAATCCTCATCAGACTACAAGTGTCTCAGGCCTCAGCACCTCATCCATTAGAAAATTGGAGATAATGATGCTTCTCTACTTTCCCACAGTAGGTAGATAACTTAATGATTTTGGAGTGTTCAAATGTTGAAGTGCTGGGAGTACAAAAAAAATTAGTAGCTGGTGGCTGACAGTGGGAGTTCACACAACTTCCACTGTACCTGCTCCAATCTTAGCATCAGGCAGAGGACTGAGCTACTTTGCTGCCACTGGCTGAAATATGAGGTACATAATGTATGTATTGGCTACCATAGTTGCAACAGCAACAATAGAAAAAGAAAAACAAAAGTAAATAAAATAAAACTAGATGCAAAGTGTGCAACCAAGAGTCCAAAGGTGTCAGAAATGGCAGTAGTTCTCAGGCAGGAAGAAAAATGTGAAAATCTTCCTATGCAGGACTTTATGGACAAAGAGAAATTGTCCATTAAAAGCCTCTACCTATCTCAGTGGCTTGATGGTGAGCACATTCCAGTTTAGTGATGTTAGTCTTTTATGGGGGGCTCAAATTTGGCGCAGTATTCTAGCATCATCTGCCCTTGGCCTACAGGAAGCATTCCTGTTAATATAGCCCAGGACACCCCGGGCATTCTTTGCTATCAGAGCACACTACTGGGTCATATTCAGCTGGTTTCCTACCAGGACTGCCAGGGCCTTTTCCACAGCTTTGCCCAGGCCAGCTAGTCCTCTGTCTATCTTGGCATTGTAGCAAGGGCTTCCTCCTTCCCAGCCAGGAGAATTGGCACTTGTCCTTGTTGAATTTCATGGTAATTCTTCCAACCTGTCTGTGTATACCTCATTGACAACCCTGTCCTTGAGCATATCAACAGGCCTCTTAGTTTGCTCTTACCTACAAACTCGATAAGTGTGCATTCTCTCCTCTTTCAGGACATTGGAAAAGTTGTTAAACAGAACATGTTCCAGGACAGATCACTGCAGTACCATATTTGTTACCAGCACTGAGTACAGTACAACCCATTCCCACAAGCCTTTGAGTCTGGTTACCCAAACTCTTTTTAACTCATTGAGTTGCACATCCAGATAGTCTGCAACATTCTAACTTGGACGCAAGAACAGGGTGTGAGACAGTGCCAAAATTGTTGATAAAGTCAAGGTAAAAGACATCTACTGTTCTCTCTTGTATTGATAGCAGTAATTATAAAAATAGTTTAAATTTTCCACGATAGAGTTATGAGGTGTAAAACCAGATAGCAGAAGACTTTGCCCAAGTGGGTGAAGTTGCTTTCTTTGATTTTCTTTGCTTTAGATTTCTAAGACGCAACTTATAATTTGGTGCAAGACAGGTTGTGCAAACTCTGATTTATGAAATAGTGACACAGCAATTCCAGTGTAAAAGCTTAATTCCACTGTGGCATTGAATTAGGTCAGAAGTCATAAACATGATGAGTTGAGAATTCTGAACACATTAGCAGCAGAAGGTCAATTCTTAAAATGCCACATACACCCCCAGTTCATCTAATAATCTACTTTCTGAAAACTAGAAGAGTTGGAAATTAGAGATCATTGGTAATATCTGCACTTCCAAGAAGAGAATAGTGAGCACAGCTGCCTAAATTCAAAAGAATGCTGAGACATTTACTTCTAAAATTATTGATGCTGCAATGCATATTATTCAATCAAAACTGAATAAAGGCAACAAAATTATCCAAAACTTCTAAATTCTCCTAACTGCAATTACTAGCACAGTCATACAATTAGTTGCCGTATCTTGATGCAGATCCAAATACTAACCTACAGAAAGAATACTGAAATCAGCTCAAAAACGCTGCTTAGCTAATTTGCAGATTCCAGACGTCCATCCCAACTTAGATTTCTCTTAATCATTTATTTAAATGAGACACACGTAAGTATCTGATTACTAGTACTTTAGCAAACCAAATTTTGAAAACGATGAGGACAAAAGTGAACTTGGTGCTACAGGCAATCAATGCAGACTGGTGTACCTTCAGAGCTCTACATTACACTAAAACAGGCCTTGTGTCACAGTAGAACATTTGCTGGCCAAGTGGTATATCATTTTGTGTAAGTACAAAGGACAGAATGCATTGCTTATGGAAAACAGACGTGGCAAAATAATATTTTTTTTTCCAAATACTGAAAGTGAATATTGTTAACAAGGTCTTTTTTAGAGTGATAAACCACTATTCTCTACATTTTACTTCAATAAAAACTTTTGTAATATGGAAATAATTTGTATAACCACTACAAAGACCTTAATTCTGGATAGTTGTTTGACTATGGAATAAAAAACAACAAAAGCTGGAAGTGTGAGGCACCTGGACAACAATAATAATGTGTGGTAGCAACAGTAAATCTCAAAATTCTCATGAAAGTCACTGACAAATAATGTGAGGATACCCTTTGCACAGATGACCTATTACATTTTATTAACTAATTCCCTCAGCATACAAAAGTACATACAGCTACACAGAGGCAAACAAGATCTAACCATATCTGAAAGCACAAACATCAAGGGTCTTCACTTTCCAGGACAAAATTAAATATTTTGGAATCCATGATCCAAATAAATTTAAAAGTACTTAATATTCCTAGGTATGAAACCTACCCACCCATTCCCAGCAGTTACCAGCTGTTAAAGAAAGACAGCGGTGACGGAGATTCATTTTGCCAGTGAGTCATTTGTACATATAATTTGAAAAAGAAAAAAGCGTACAAGTAATTATCTGAATTATCACCCGAGCCCAATACTGATGCCCTCTGTACCAGAACCACCTCTTACTGTAAGCAGCTGGACACCATAGAAGCTGTCTTTCTGGTCCAGCTTTCCTATTACAGAACTCAGCAACTTTCAATTAGAACGTATTTGAAAATCCTTTAGGTTTCAGTGGTGATGCTCCTCCATCTAACAATTTTATCTTGTTAATCCCAAACTTTGCTTTGAAATTCCAAAATACTAGATTAATTTAATTAGTACTTTGTGAGTTTTATTACTATATGTATGCACACACATATTTATGACTCTGATTGTGGCTATATAAACTCACTAAACCATAAATCTAGGTTTGAGACATCGTTTGAAATCATTAGTAATATTTTTTTACCACAAAAATCCACCTCCAAAAATAATAAATACTAATTGTTATGTAAAGAATTATATAAAATTAACAAACCATATTTTATCAGTTTTGAAGTAAGGAGTAGAGAAATCTCTCTTTTCATACACCCCTTTAAAGGCCTATTCTCACCTACAAATTATCAGATGCTAAAGAACCCATGATATCAAATAGAATTTCTACTTTAGTAAACTGATATTTAGAAGAGACGAGAAAAGCTGCAGAACAAGACCTGGAGGCTATGCACACATTTACATTTGGAAATAATTCAAGACAGTCACAGATTTTTATTATGCCCAGATGGTTTGTTTCATCTGATTTCTAAGTCATTTAACTTATTCGTGCTTACTACTTGTAAAGAAAGACAGAAAGTAAGAACACTTCAGTTTTACACCTCTGTCCTGGTTTGAGCCAGGATGAAGCCAATTTTTCTCTTTATTGATTTTTTTTCCTTCAGTAAGCTTTCTTGTAGCTAGCAACAGTGTGTTCTGCTAGGCTGATAAGACAGTGGAATGTTTTTCTAACTACTGAGGCTTCAAGGCTGCACCTGCACTCTGCCGGCTCAGACACTATGGGGAGATCTGTGACCCCCCGTAGGAGGCTGAGTTAGATGGACAGCAAAATTGGCCAAAGATATTCCATTCCATATATCTACGTAAGCTCAGAGGAAGGTCAGAGATCACAGAAGACAACTTCCTTCCTTCTTCTTCTCCCTTCTCTTCCGTCCATGGCCGGTGTCCGGGGAGGACTCTGTTCATCCATCACCGTCGATCCTCAGCCTTGATCTCTCGTGACCCCCATAACTCTCTGCTCTGTTCCAGCAGCAGCTTCGGGATTCCTCAGGACTCTTCCCAGTTCAGGGAAGTGCTGTGGGAGTTGCTGAGGGTGGGGGGTGGTGAGAGGCTTTTGCCCATACCTGAATATATCTACCTGGGTTGGGGGGAGGGGGGATTGAGAGCATTGTTGTCGGACCTGAGTCAAACTGTGACAACCTCTTTTCTAATTCCAGATGGGTGTATGACATTTCTCATTTCTAGAAAGAATACACAACATAACAGGCAATATATTCAAATCAGATTAATCTGAATACATATTTGATAAATCATAATAGAAGCACAAAACGTTACAAGTGTTCATTAAGATGGCACTGATTAGCGTTAGCCTTCCAATAACCAATAAAATAGTATTCCAGACCAGGTAGACTCTAGATTATATTAATACAATAGAAACTTAGTTGGCCTAGAGCCATCTTGGAGCAGATTACTTTTCAAATTATAATTCGCATGACTTTTGTAGACAGAGGGCTAAATAAAAGTGCACAAAACATTTTTAAAAAACATCACAGTGGATAATGTCTCTTTTGTTTTCCTATGGAAACTTCTGTATACACCCAGTCTGACATAATTTCAAGTAATTGTGTGCATTTTTCACACACACCTAAAATAAGAACAGTATTTTGAAAATAAGAGTATTCTTCACAAACCTGTTGTAGAAAGATATATAGTTAAGTTACATGAGTCCTCCGTTAATTTGTTTTCCTAAAGCCACTTTGGCCAGCTTGGATTTCATAATGAAGGAAGAAACTAGTTATGTACAGCTGGAGCCATGAAGTGGCAGTATTGCAAGTCATCAGTCTCAGAACAGCGCTCCTAGAGTCTGTGGTCACCAAAAAGGACACATGGGATGTTCTCATAGTTTAGCAGAAATTTCCAGAAAACGCTCAGTGTATCACAGTATGGTTTGAGTTGGAAGAGACCTTTAAAGATCATCTAGCCCAGCCCCACTTGTCACTGGCTATGTTCTCATGTTTGTGAAGCACAACATTAGAGGTCACACTGTTCCTATTTCTTTTACTAAGTGAAAAATCACTGCATTAAATGTATTAATCAGTTTTTGTATAAAGAATCCAAATCTACCCCCAATTAAACTTTTTTTACTGTAACTGTCAGCTGAAACTCATGCTGAAGTAATCTGAGTCTTCTTCTGCAACACAAGAAATAGGATTTATGTAACAATCTGATTCAGGAGGAGAGTTATGTATCAGATGAGCTCCAGAGATCTCTTTTAGTCTCAATTATTATATGGTTATATGCATTATCATAATATACCTTCCCTTTTTCTAGGAGGCATCAGGCTGAAACAAAAGCTGCCAAACTGCCAAATTGCCTTCCCCAATGCTACATTTTCTAGGATAATTAAATAGAAATTGTACATAAGCTTTAGAAGCAACTGTGGAGTCTGGTTTTTATCTTCAAAAAGTAAGCATGAATTTGGATGCACGCTTGGCATCTCTTAGGCTTCAGAAGTGGCTTCAGTTGGTGAGACAATGATTGTGTAATCAAGTGCTTGTGGCACTGAAGGGTGAGAAGGGTGAAATGTTCTTCATTTCATGAAAAGCATGGAGAAGGATTTAGAAATATTTATCCTCAAGCATCATACTAATCACACAGGCAGAAAATTCATCTGAAAAGTGCGAGACATGAACCTCAATCTCCTTAGAGATAGAACATACTTAAAATTGAGTCCCACACATCCACAGTCAAGTAGTCTGTTTGTGGGTCTTCAGGAAAAGTGGGGTTACTCCTCCTGGTAGTATGCTGAACCAGAGTAAGGTAGTCTCAGACACAGAGAAATACTTACTTTCAAGCTTTAGCAAGCTTGAGTAGGAGCCAGAAACCCAAGTGCTTCTCACTGGCAAGCTCTGATGTCCTGTTGTGCATACTCACTAATAGCTACTCAAGCACTTAGGCAGTTTTCTAAGGAAAACATTGCTGGCTCAGTCTACCGGGTACTCCCAAGTTCAGAAGTAGTTGAACTGGAGTCTGAGGATACATGTTTCCCCTTTCAGCACTTAAGTTTATTTATATATCCAAGTATTGGTGCATAAAAGAGCACTAAGTAGATGGAAAAAGGAGTTGTGAAGGCACATGAAAGAGAAATAAAATCTATCAGTCAGTTTGCTAGTGGTGAGAGGGTGATTCTAACATAGATAAAAGTGCTTTCTCTATAATGGAGGAGAAGTAAGTCTCAGTGGAAGGGAGACCAAATATCAAAGGCACAGCTTTCCAATGCACACGATGCAAGAAGTACACACGTGGCTTCACTAATTTAATGTTCAGTCAAAATTTCTGCAATAATCACTGCATACCTCTGTCTTTTAAAATGCAGTGTTGCTCTTCCCCAGTAGCTTTAACATACTAAGAATTCTAAATTTTAAACTCTGCTCAAAACTAGAGCAAATTGTAACTTTAACTCAATTGTTAGGAAGAACAGTTTGGCTTACTTTTGAAATATGTTCCATTCCTTTTATACTTCAAATGGTTCCTAACTGAAGAACCACAATGGGGACTGACAAAAATAGGTATTTTTCTGGTCATTGCAGGCTATGTAAGGAAAGGATGCTGTTTTGTGGTGAGAAAAGGATATCTCCTCTTTACAGCTCCTAGGGTTGATGGAGCTGGTCTTGTATGGATACAGGCAGTCTTCCCTGAGGATGGAAAAGAGGTTTTTTGCTCTAAGGCACTTCTCTCAGTTAAAGGAGTAGAAAAGAAGAAAGAAAATAACAATCAATTTCTGGGTATCAGCCAAGGAAAGATACGCCTGAATCCATTAGTCTGAGAAGGTTTCATTGTGTAGCTGTTCTAAAAGATTAAGTAGCATGGCTGACTTCAGACTAAAGAACCTGAATTAGAATTACAACATTCGTTGATATAAGTGACTGACAACAGACTGCAGATTGTACTTTATAGGGCAATATAATATCCTGTCCTGATACAAAGGTGACTCAGCAGGCCAACAGCCAGAGAAGAGTATTTACATATTAGAATGTGTACTGCTGAAACAAAGTCAAACAAAATTGAAATTTAATTTGAAAATCAAAATAAGTAGAAATAAATTTCTTTTGCCCAGACACAGTGTTTAAGGTGGCAGATCTCAAAAGCCATGAATGTTACTGAAATGTTTTAGATGATAGCCTACAATGCCAGCTAGAAAAAATGTCTTCCTAAAGATGATCAGTGAAATCCATGTAACAGGTACATGTAAATGTAGCTAGTTTAGTGCATAGCACTCTCTTACTTTCACTGCAACACACCTTCCCATAGGGCAAGTGGTCATGTTACCATGTTCCTGTGCTCCAAAGCAGAGCTAATATCCACCATGTAATACAGTCACTTTTGAACAGCAGTTTGGGGAGAAAGAGCTAATGTGTGCTGCTGTTGGAGTCTGTAATTACATAATTCACAGAGAAAATATTATGGGAAAATGGAGAAAGACTGAGCAAAAATGGGACTTGTTATGCATTTGTCCCATGTCCACATCTGAAAACTGAACATTTGATTTTCAGTCTGAGACGAAGTCATCCCTACTATTTAACTATCATGATGTCTACCTTATAACTAGATTTTTGAGCCAATCGAAAAGAATCTTCAGCAAGAACATCAGAGAATGTCTCATATGTTTTGTGAATATCCTCTACAGCATTTTGTGGTAGGTACAGCTCAGATACCATGCACAAATAAGTAGGAAACAAAAGCCTAGCATTTTTAGATCAGTAGGCAAAAAGGCCAAAAATATCTCTCTTTGCACTGAGACAGTAAGAATCATAGAAGACAAAAATTGTTATGAATCATCCCTGAAATATCTCTGCCTCTGTGAGAAGCCAGATAAGACAGAATGCATGAGAGTCACTAGGCAGCAAGTGTGAAGAATGCCCATACCAAGGTAAAAACTATTCCAAACAATAGATTTTGTAAATTCACAGGAAGCTTGCAATACAAATAATACAAAAATGGTATTGCTTAGCTTACGAAATCTGCAGCACTGAAGCTGCAAAAATTCCTTTGGATTTGTAGAAAGGCAGTGACTTAGAGGAGATGAACTAAAACAGAAATTAATTTCCTTTTCGCTGCAAAACTGGTGGCATTTGTATCACTCCTGGGTTATATAGAAGTGCAGATAAATTCCATTCTTTTGCTGATATTTTTCCCTTTGTTTAAAAAATAAAATAAGTTATTCTCTTAGTAGCCAGAATAGTGTTGGTCCTAACTTCTAGTAAAGTGGCTAAAGTAATAGCATTGCAAAGTTCTGCTGATATTTGCCTTTTTGGTTAAATAAGCTTGGTTTTGAAACAATATTTCATAGTAAATGAAAATGATGACAATTTTCTAGTCTGGCCAAAATGCAGCATGTTATCCAGATTTTTGTCCCTTTCAGCAGCGTCCCTTGTATACAGTGACTGCCAGGAACTCGAGCAAAAACTAAGAGTTTTTCAGTTGGTGGTCCTTAGAGTTGAAAGGAGAAGACTCAGGTTTTGGCCTTCATTTAGTTTCCTATTGGGGATGATCTTTCTTGTTAATTCTGCATTGTGAAAAAAAAGATCAAAACACATGCTGCTGTGAACTCTGCATAAGAAATGAGACCCCTCCTTAATTTGAAAATGTTTATTACTGCAGGTGCAAAATCAACTAAGGTATGGATGCCAGGAAGCTCACCAGTGGGTAACCCTGAGTCTTTATGAAAATACAGTTTCAAAACTACAACCAAACACAGGAATTCTTGAAATCAGAATTCCATGCTTAATCCAGCAATTGACATACTTGCTGAGTGCTATGTGGAACTGGGGACCTGTATATTCTGAAGACTCAGCTACAGTGGTAACAAAAGTCCACTCCAAACACAGCTCTGGCTGACATTGTTCTTGAAAGCATATCGTGATGGCCTTAGAAATCCGTCCTCTAGAGTGAGGTTAGAGAGGAAAAGCCATGCAGAGAATAAGCAGCAGAATCTGGCATTGATCTATTGCCTTACTGTGATGATTTATTTGTTCTGAGCTCCAGTTGCATCTCTTACGCTCTGTAACACAGTGTAATAATTTAAAATTAAAACTTTAAAGGATGCTATTAGTAGACTGTCCTGAAAATATTCCTGAAACACATGCTAAAAAGGGATTTCAGAAGATCATCATATCCACCATTCTGAACCAAAACATTTCTATGTCATAGCTCGTAACATGCATGTCCTACCTCTTTTTCTTTTTTTCTTTTTATCTTTTCTTTTTTTTTTTTAATACTCAGAATTTCCTTATCTAAATCACTCGGTAGAGTCAGCAGGCTTTTTCTAATGTCTCACCAAAGTCTCCTCCTTTATAATTCTAGTTCATTACTTCATATGGAGAGAGATGATTGTGCTAATTTATACTAGATCAATGATTTGTATTATGCACCAAGTGAGAAATTACAGCTGGGTCACTGATACAACTCTGCTGTCTGATATCCTCCGTGAAAGCAAGGAACCTTGTCACATTTCTTACATACATCCTAATACAGATAAAAGAGGTAATAAGAAACCTGAACCCACCCCAACGCTTACTGCACTGATTTGATTCCAGACAACTGCAATATGAAACTTCCGTGGCTTTCCTGCTTTTCTAGCCCAACCTTTATGTGATAGTGTCTGTAATATATACATCCCCAGGCACTCCACATAAAACCATAATTAAAACAATATTTGCACTGAATAAGCTTTTAGAAACAAAGTATCCTTTTACTGTCAGTTCCTCCTAGCAAACAGAAATGTGACAATATATATTCAAAGGGTTTACTGGGAAGATTAACCCAGAGAACATTTAGAAGACATGAATCAAATGAGCACAATGTGCCAACTAATATGCTGATACTGAACATTCAACAGGGGACAAAGACACTGACAATCTGATGCATCAACAATATTTGCATATTACTTCCTGAAGAAATCAACTGCCAATGCAGCTGAAACCAAGTAAGAGCTACAGTATGTAAAATAAGATTAGTTTCTATTAACATCAATGCTGCAGTATTCCTCATAATGTGGGAGAAAGAGCTAGAGTAAAATCAAAACAAGACTAAGGGGGTTGCTCATCCATTTTGGTCTTTAAAAATTGGTTTATATAACTATTCTCTTGGCACTATACCTTTTTTAAAATTGCATTAACTGGTGTGAAGAAATGCAGATTTGAAACAAAAGGGCATTTAACAGCAGAACTCCATGCCCTTAACCAAAATCCTGTTTATTTACAGAATTATTCTGTGTACCAAAGAATTTTAATTGTAGCTTCCAAGTGAACACACTCCAAAGAGTCTGAGAAAACTGAGTCATCTTATATTCTGAATGTTCTTTTTTTAAAATCTGTACAATTTCAAATCCTGCTAAGAAAGGCACTCATTAGAACAAGTGCAGTTATAAGTTCATCATCACCCTTTTATTTTTGAGGGGTGTTTTTTCTGTATTTTTTCTAAAAGAGGCTCCCAGTTTAATTAAGAGCTCTTGAATCTTCATCTTAAATAATGTCTTTATCTCTTTACCCTTTCTCTTATGTTATAAAAATAGATCTTTCAGTTGAAAGTAGGAATTTGTAATTTGAAATAAGGCTAGGTTGAAGTATTCTAAAATGGCTTTGGATTGGGATATCAAGCTTGATGTAATTAGGACTACTCCATAAAACTGATTAAAGCTCAGATGCAGAATGAAGGAATTCTGTACATACACAAAACAAACAGACAAATCCCAAACAATTACTACACAAATTTATGCTATATAAGCTAGTGTGAGCCCAAGTGGTTATTATCCATCTCTGTTATACAGACAGGAAAAAATGTAGATTTCCCTAGACATCTGAAATAGATAATGTAGTATTAATAGATATATGTAGTAACATGGGATATCAATATGATTTTGTTGCCAAATATCCAGACCACTTGAAGATGGCCTGATGCCCATAAGGAAATAAGAAAAACAGAAGAATAAATGAAAAGCAAGAATGGCAATATAAGAAGGAACATAAACACTGAGGGTTGAAAAGCCATCCACAACACAATGGGAAAACTATTAATGTCTTTGAGAACAAAAGAATCCCACCTTTTCTGAACTTTAATTTTGTTATTTCTGAATATTATCTTCCCTCACTTGCATCCTTATACCTGCAATTATAGTTAACAAGTTGGCATGTGCAAAAGGCAGTGACACTTTTTAAAACTAAGTTACTTCATTTCCAAACCTCTTAAAAGTCAGCTCAACTTCAGTTGCATTGCCACTAGAAAATTAACGTATACTGGAAGTTGTAACTTTCAGACTTGGCAGGCTTCCTGGATAATAATGAGTCATGAAAACTCTAAGATATATTTAAAAGAAGACTTCGGAGTTGACACCTAAATTGACCTCTTCTATGCACACAATACTGGAATTAAAAGCTGTGCAGGATCTAGTTATTTAAGCTCCGTTTGCCAGAGAAACATTACCTTCCTCACTCTTCACAGGCAATTCTTCCCTTCTCTCTCAAATACAACTAAGTAATCATGTAAATAAATACAGATGAGTAATAATAAAGGCAACATTTCCCTCAGAACAGTGACGGGCTTGTAAACTTCAAAATCTTTCAACTAATATGGTAAAAAGGACAGTAGTATGATTGTGTATTTAGGAGTAGCAGAGATTTTAAATCAGATTATGCAGGCAGAAATCTTTACTGTCCCAAATGTCTGACAGTGGTTCCTTTCTTTATGGTAAAAAGTAAAGTGAAGCATTTTTGGGATTGAAATAATCTATGGACATTTCTCTCCATTCTGTATATTATTATTAGGGGTTTTGTCCCAGAATTTCTCACTTCTATTCTATTGGTTTTAGTTTGCCTGGCTTTAGTTTAGTGTTTGTGTTCTGTTGGTCTTGGAATATGAATTTATATGCTGCAGGCACCAGACATCTGACAGTATGAGACAGAGAATTGGCCACAAAATATTTCAAATATTTCAGATTACAGTGGGAAAATAAATAACTTAATGTAGGCAATGATGAAGGCTGCCTGGAGATCTACATCTGAGAGAACAGGATGTACAGAATGATGATTTTTTATTCCTTTACTAACATGATCAGACATCGCTATTAATTTGTTCTCACTGTGAGAATGTCTATCAATTTTTTTTTTGTTTCTGGTCTTCTCTACAGATACAGGAGCAACCTGAAGGAAATGGAAGTCACTTACACTCCTATTTAAACACTGGAGATGCTTAGTTGCCTGCATGGTAATAGATTTTGTAAATCCTGCTGTACAGTCATCATCTTTTCTTCTTCCCTCACTGTGGAGTTATGTGGCTGACAGACTGCCCATTTAAATTTAAAATAAAATAAAATAATTTAAAATGGTATAGTGATCAGAAATATGCTCACATAAGCTAAGATTTAGCTTAGGAAGTGTTAATGTGGTGTTTGTGAAGTGGAACACTTGCCTCCTCAAATTAGTGAAGTTTTCACAACATACTTTGATCACAGTGGTATTGTACATGAAAGATCTCTTTAAATGGTCTGTCTGAAGATTCAGAATCACAAGTATGCCTTGCTATAGGATTGTAACACTGCAAACCTGTACCATAGTGAAGTGCACATTTTAATTCAGTCACTTCTTAATGTACTAACCTGGTTCATAATTCTCACCTCTTGTACTGGACAGGAGAATGACAATAGGCTAGCTGCAGCTACTGGAAGTTTTAAGATTATGATTCTGCAGCTTTTTGAAACAGGACAGCAGCAAAAGCTGCTTTTTGAGGGTGGAAAATATTTTTGCAATATTTATTATTACTAATGTAGTCATAGTGGCATTTTTTATATTATACTGTTCCATATTTGAGGCAATTTTGCATCTTTTCTGGCTTCCTATCTAGAATGCTATTCTGCACAAAGTATTTAATATAAAAATGTCAAAACTGTATCAATGTTTTTTAGTAAATAGCTGGACAGCCACATGAAACTCTGTAACGAAACTGATTATTCTTTCCCTTTATAATGACAAAGGTAATCTTCCAGCACAGCAGTGGCTACAACATTCTGCTTTTTCTTGTATCCTTAGCAACACAACCTGATCCCTTTTTCCAACAGATCAGTGTAATAGAAATGTGTCACATCTTTTCTTAAGGTTATGTATCCACAGTTTCTGTCACTCACTACGCAAATACAGTAAACAGTCAAAGAGCTAATCCATAGAAAAACTGATCTTCAGGTCTTGTTTCTAATATAGTCAACTTCATTATGAACTAGTGTTTATGCTCATATTTAAAATGTCAAACAGATTTTTTTAAATTAATATTTTTTCTTTTTCATGTACTGTCATTTGGAAAATTACAAGGGGAAATAATTTACTAAGCTCAGGGTCAACCACAAAAACATGAACAAGACAAAGCTGTCATTAACATCCAGCAAAATATGGGAGATTCGTATCTCGCTCACATTAATTTTACATGAATATACAAAATGTGAAAGGGGAGTAGAATTGATTTAAAAGACACTAAAAATATTGTAACTTTTCACTGCTTCATAACCCATGGAGATATCATTTTAAATTACAAAATTACATAATTAACTCAAATGAAGAAAAAGTAGTTTATTTTTAATTTTATCTCATATAAAATCTGAGTGATATTCTTTGAAAGGTATAGATCAAAATACGGAAGCAGTGTACTGCTACGGGTGATATTGCTAGCACATGAAATCAAAATTAAAACAAAGATATTACTTTAAGAGGTAAGAGCTCAAAGGCAAAGTTTTAGCTTCTTGATACTGTCAGTTCTAGGTAAATTTTTAAACCTTATATGTAAAAAATGTTTAGAAGAAAAATAAAGTAATTTCACTCTGTTCTTCAGCTGATAACAGTAAAACTAGGTAAAATTTACCATCTTCTATTATGATATGTTTCCTGGTGTGTTTATGGTATAACATTTTTGATCCATTTGACAGCTGTTCATCAAGGCAATCAATGGTACACCTCCTGAAAATAACATAATCTCTGAGTACCAGGTATGACTGCCATTTGGAGAGATGTTCTTTGAAGAGATGGGAGAGAAAGCCTTGACAATTCTTGCATATTTCTTCCCGTCTGTCAGGCCCGTCTTTCTATACAGGAGCAAAATAAAACCCTATGATGACAGTCAGCTGTAACATTCTCAAATAGCTGGAAAAAAATCAGGGACACCTCCCCATTACAGAGCTTGTAATATGATGGTATTTGTTCAATTTCTGATATCAAACACAGTACAGAATGTTCATATTTCAGGTTACAAAACCATCTTACAAGCCTTCTTTTTACATTGTCACTACCCAGTCAAGGTTAATTTGCTTATGGTCTCTAAAGACAAAGGCAAAATGTCAAACCTGAGTTTGATATCAGTTGTTTTTGGGTATGTCTTGTGAGTGATGAGCTCAGGGCAGCCATGTAGTTAAAAAAATTCTTGACTACTCTAGTAATTTGTTTGAGTCAGGATGAAGCCACTTTTACTGATTTATTTCTTTTAACTACTAGCAAAGTGTTCCAGCTGGGACTGATAACAGCTGGAACGTTTGTTATTGCTGGGACTCAAGGTCACACCTTTACTCTGCCGGCTCAGACACTACGGGGAGATCTATGCCTGTGGGTCAAGGGCAACCTGTCAGACACACCAACATCCACAGACATTGCCTGACTTGTTCTTTCAGAACAGTTCTTCCTTCTCTGTATTAGGATATCCAATATCCTCTTCAGTCCCATCTATTGGCTTGACAATAGTGACCCAGACTACCTGTGAAGAACTTGATGGGCAGTTTCTTCTTATTGTTACCTGTCCATTGTTATTGGAAATCCTCAAAAGTACATGAGCTACTTACAAAGTTAGTAGTGAAACTTTCTTATCAATGCAAATTAAAAGAGATTCCTCATTAAACACAATTGCCCCTGAAAGAGGAATTCTGATTATCTGGTACTTCAAAACATCCTCAAATCTTAAAAGTCATGAAAACTTTCCTGTACTGCATTCTTAAAGTGTAATTTTAAAATATACAGTTACAAGCAAATTAAAAACTGTATTATATAAAAAATTTAGAGTACAGGGAAAAAGTCAGAGAGCAAATAGCATGAAGATATATGACAGTACTTTGAATGAGACTATCTAATTGCAATCCATTTCTCCATGGAAGATTACTCAAAAAAGCAGCATACAGAAAAATGCTTGAGGGATGAAGTACCTTTAACAGTTAAACAGTTTTATCATTACATAGTCTTGAGTAAGTGGAAGAGTAAAAACACTAATTATCTCAACTGAGTTATATTATTAAACACGTTAATATAAATGCATATTTAATGAAGCTGTAATGGAAAATATAACAAAAAAAATTGCATAAAAAGCCAGAAAGTGAACACATTAGTGAAAGAGTCAGACAGGTTTACAATAAACCTTCAAAACTCTATTTAAGCAGTTAATTATATTCAAAATAAGTCAAATGAGCAGTCAAACTGTCTCTGTTTTCTAGATAACACTGAAAAACTTACATTTGATTATTTATTGATATAATATTAATTATATCTATTATATATAATATAACATAATATAATATATTATATATATTTTATATAATAATTATATATCAATATAATATTGATTATATATTGATATAATATTGATTATTATTATTTATTTATACATTACTATTGATTTAGTATAGCTGAGAAAGTTGGTAGGAAAAAAATGTGTTAATCTGAAGAGCAATGGAAGGACACAGATAGGTCTTCTGAGTGCTTTTTTCACAGCAGATTAAATGCACCTCACCTTCGGATACAGAAGTCACACCACATCACAAAATATGAATGCTTCATGGGTTTAGATTGTTGGGGTTTTTTTTCTCTACTGAAATGCTTTTTGACAAAATGAACAGGCAACCTATGTACTCACAGTAGTTTTTCTATGTAATTACATTCAGGGTGGAAGACTGATGATTATCCACTAAAGACTAAATATAAGGAAGAAGCACCTCTGACACATCATTCATTATGGCTGTGTGTGTCACAGTCTTTACCAGGGACAAAACAGAAAAGCAGCCTACAAAGCTTTGTTTCATCCCATGACACCAGAACTTGCCACTTGCTGTTCTGTGCTAGATGGGATAATAGCAGACTAGAACAAAAAGCTAAGTACAAGGGCAGTGCCTAACACTAGACAATTACAAATGTATTAAAATGTTAAAATAATTATAATTGTTCATATATTTTATATATTGCAATTTTCAGACACTATGCAATCACATAATGATATTTAGTTGCACATAGAAAAATACCTTGTCAGAATGCTTGATTTTGTTTGCTGAGTTAGAATTCAACAGACTTCTCAGCAGGCCAGAAATTATCAGGTAAGAACTAAAAGATTATCTGACAGCCAGATGAATGTGTCCCCACAACAACTAATAAAGGGAACTCTATACTTGAACAGACCTGTGTATGCCATTATGTGACTGCACTGTATGTTCAAGTCAATTATCAAAGGATGAACTAACAAGTGATGCAGAGCCTCCTGCTGACACAATCCGTAAACAGATTTTTTTGTGTTAAGTACACATGCCAGTTAAAATAAGGGATCTGGGGAAACTATCTCATATTGCTTATTACTTCACCTTTCACAGGCCATAATGATACCTTGTCCTGGTTTGAGCAAGGATTAAGTCACTTTACCTTTTACTTCTTTATTTTCTTTCCTTCAGTAAGTTCTCTTTTAACTAGTAACAAAGTGTTCCAGCTTGGACTGATAACTCAGCAATGTTTATGTTATTGCCAGGACTTCAAGGTCGCACCTTCACTCTGCCAGCTCAGACACTACGGGGAGATCTATGACCCCCCCGTAGGAGGCTGAATTAGACAGACAGAAAAATTGGCCAGAGATATTCCATTCCCTATCTCTACATAAGCTCAGAGGAAGGTCAGAGATCAGAGAAGACAACTTCCTTCCTGCTTCTTCTTCCCTTCTCTTCCATCCATGGCCGGTGTCCGGGGAGGACTCCATCCATCCATCACCGTCGACCCCCAGGCTCGAGCTCTCCTGACCCTCATCACTCTGTGCTCTCTCCAGCAGCTCTGGGATTTTTAAAGGACTGTTCCAGCTCAGGAGATGCTGTGGGAATTGCTGGAGGTGGCAGGAAGCAATATAGGTTTGCACATTCCTGAACACATTTGTATATAATTGTACATATTTTCTTTTATCATTGGTGTTTAATTGGAACTGTGTAGTTTAGTTTTCAATCCAGCCAAGTCTCTCTCTTTTTCTCTTTCTCCTTCCCTACCTGGGTGGCAGGAGGAGGGGATCAAGAGCGTTGTTGTCAATCCTGAGTCAAACCATGACATACATAAAACTTAACATTTGAGCTTCTTGTTATTACTTCTGCTATAACACATTGCTATTGGAACATTAGAGAGGATCAGCTTACACTTAAAAAGTTTTATGTCTTACTGAATTATGTCTTACAGTTTTATGTCTTACAGAATTAGTAGTCAGCTCTTAAAGATGTGTTTTAGGCTTCCTGGGTCAAGAGAAAAAAGTGTCATGGTTGTAAAGGTGAATAAAATATCTAGCATATTTATATGATTTGTGTTTGTAATTGTGGAGGAGCTAAAGCTCCCCTATTTATCCAGGCCTAGCCAGATTTGGTCTTCCTTTCTTTAAACTGCAAGTTCTTGTGTCCTCCAAGATACATGAGTGCATCAAGGCCTTACGATCTCAAATCTTCTTATTTTTGGAAAACGCAGCAATGAATTCTTACTCCATATCACATATTTGAAAGCAACCTCCTGCATACATGGCTCTTGTGTTTTACTAAGTCCACCCATCAAGTTAATTAGGACTCTTGAGCACATTACACCCACCCCTGCCCCAGCCAAGATTTTTGCAGCCCTCTCTTAGATGGAGGTGTGAGGAAGTCTGCCCTGTGACATCATGGCTGGTAGCACAAAATAGACAAAAAAATCTATTTCTCATTTAAAAAGATGTGTGACATCACAGTTCTGATACAAGGATTCCATTACCAAAGGGGATAAAGCCCTTGTTTAAAACACGCCATTGTCAACTCAGAAAGAAGCTTTAGAAATAAACAGTAATTTGATCCGTGATGTATTTGTGATCATACAGAAAGGTACTGCCACTAGGGGCGAGCCCTCTTTTCTGTAGAGTTTACAGAGGAACATTCTGAAGGGGAGAGTTGTTCTGTTACTTCCTCAAGGAATCATATTTATTGTGAATTATTCCAAAGAACTAATTAATATTAAGGTAACAAATCAGGTGACTCATGGAGCCAACAGCAAAACAAAATCTAATACTTAATGAAGACATCAGAAAAAAATATCAATAGTAATAAATTACTGTTCATTATGCATTTTCTGCTATGGTGGCAATGTATCACAGGCAATACTACTGATATGTATTCTATGCTGAAGGCAGACTTCCTGAAAGCATTGTAATTTTTTTAGCCTTTAAGACAAATAATGCTATTTGTGAAGCAGCATGGAAGACAGTGCATTCATCTTCCACACATGCAGCATGAAAAATGGTGTAAAAATACCTGAAGGGAGAATTTGAGTACTGGGATCCTGCAATTAACCTTCACATGACCATCAAACATGCAGTATGAGTATGATTTTATTGTGATGAGTGCTGGCTTCTTATGAGTTACTTTTGTCTTGCTCTTTTGTCAAGGTTCCATGGCCTTGTCTTGGCCAAGAGCCAAGTACAAAGTGAGCTAGAAATTAGTATAACGAGCCATGGCAAGGAGGAACAGAATGTAATCAGCAACAACAAACAGAAAGAATCTTCACAGTATGCAGCAGTGTCTGATCAGGGAGTGATCTTACTGGTGGGCTCTGGCAACACTTGGCTATAAAAACATCAATGGCAGAGATCAGGGGGACATCCATATGCACCATACAGAAGACACATGCCCAGATAGAGGAGCTGTAACACACAGGAGATAATTTAATACATTAATATATCTGAGTAGACTTTCTGTTCTTAGAAGTATTTTTTGGGGGAAGAATAGCTGAAGAGCAGTCCTGAGGAAAAGCACTTGGGGGTGGTAGTTGATGAGAAGCTTGACATGAGCCACCAGCGTGTGCTGGAGCCCAGAGAGCCAAACACATCCTGGGCTGCATCAAAAGAAGAGTGGCCAGCAGGGCCAGGGAGATGATTCTGCCCCTCTGCTCTGCTCTGGTCAGAGCCCACCTCGAATACTGTGTCCAGTTCTGATGCCCTCAGCACAACAAAGATACAGACCTGTTGGAGAGGGTCCAGAGAAGGGCCACCAATATGATGAAAGGCCTAGAGCACCTCTGCTGTGAAGACAGGCTGAGAGAGTTGGGGCTGCTCAGCCTGGAGAAGAGAAGGTTCCAAGGAGACCTTGTAGCACCTTCCAGTACTTGAAGGGGCCTGGAGGAAAGCTGAGGTGGGGCTTTTCATCAGAGGAGATAATGATAGAACAAGGGGCAATGGTTTTAAACTGACAGAGGGGAGATTTAAGTTAGATATTAGGAAGAAATTATTTGCTATAAGGGTGGTGAGGAACTGGAATGGGTTGCCCAGGGAGGTTGTTGATGTCCCATCCCTGGAGGTTTTTAATGCCAGGTTGGATGAGGTTTTGTGCAACCTGGTCTAGTGGTAGGGTTCTCTGCTTATGGCTGGGGAGTTGGAACTTGATGATGTTCAAGGTCCCTTCCAACCTTAATGATTCTATTATCCTATAATATTTTTATGGGCAGAATGAACTTTCCTTGCATTCCTCTAGATTTTCTAAAGCTTTTTTTTTTTTTTTTAATCCCATGCTAGTTTCTAACCTGTATTGATTCTGTCTAATTTATAGTTCTCTGTAATTCAAGCCTTTGTGTATACTTACTGTATATGCCATATACGCTTCTCTGTAAGCTACATACTTTTTTTTTTTTTGTTTTCCCCAAAGCAGTGATATTTTCCTCTCCCATTTTTTTCCAGAGAATTAATATTTAGAGCTAATATGGCTCTCACTCAAGATAGATATTTTTGTGATTATTATACTGCTTAGTAGTTTGGGAGACTTAAGAGTCCTGACCATGATGTGTCTGTTTTTAATAAGAGATTAAATCCATTTTAGTTGTTAGCTTTTGCATTAGGGGACTTTGTTCATCAGGGATTACTGTGCTTCTAGTTCTTTATTGGTTCAGGCAGACACAAATGGCATTTTGACTGACATGCAGTGGAAGGTCATTATCCAGCCTCATAGGCAACATCACAAACCAAAAAAGCAAAATAGTAAGCTGTCTTTTAAAACGAAATCTGGAGGGGAAATCTCAGGTTCTGAATCTGATGTGCTATACATCTCTCACAGCTCATTGACAACAGTAGGAGTTCCCCATGGATGAGTGAGGAGACAATGTTTCTAACTGTTGCGCTGGGCCTAGCAATTCTTTGTGACATGAAGCAAAATCATAATGAAAGAGTAAAACTCACCTTCAGTCAAATAATAAGAAGGTTAAAGAAAAATAAGTCAGTCTTTTAGTTTAGACCTTTAACTAAAGAAGATTGACAGTGGATCATCACAATGAAACTTGTAAAGTCTTCTGACATTTCCAGTATCCATGCATATGGTGTCAAATAACTAATGGCATACCAATTTGTGAGACTTTCAGTAGAATTAAATTAGCAATTTGATTTTTCAGTAGGAAAATCAGCTGAAACAATCATTGGTTTCACAGGGAAGTGCCATGAGTGTTACATTTCCTGGAACTAGTAAAATGTATTTCTCACATTTCATTTAAGATTTTGAACACTCTACAAATATCTGCAGAGTATAAGCACTCTGGGAAGTTTTTACATCCAAAGAGCAGATGCTTCCTCATTCAACAAAAGCCGTCACTTCAGTTTTAACTTATGGACTGTGGAGAATGTGTGGCAGCTTTAGAATGGTTTTCTCACTTCCCATATAAGACGACAGGAGCTGATGCCTACTTTTACTCATTTCCATGAACAGCAATCAGTTAAAGGGTGTGATTAGTAGGTCAAGGGAGGTGAGTGAAAGGTGTAGAAAGGTTTCTGGATTCTTTAGAAGACTGTTAGCATACAGTGTTTATTAATTTTTTTATTTGCCTGCTTGCTCTACAGTTTGAAGGTGTATGGTATTTTCTGAGAACAGGGGAATTCATTAAAAAGAGAACTCCTCTTCATGCATTAGACTTAACATGAGCAATTCCTCTGGGCAAATATGAATTGACTAGGCACATTAAAGATCTCTGTTCTTCTGAAAATCATTTCTTGTTTGTACTTAAGACATAAAGATCTGGATTCAGCAAATCATGTTCTTAATCTTTGTGCTAACTTTCTGCCATGAGTGAATTCACCTGACCTAGCATTTGTATCTACGTTTGCATTTATACTGGCTGTGTCAGTTCTCTTTGCAGTTAACTAGGCAAGGCAGGGGCAACTGTAAAGTGATTCCTCCTTTCATAAATACTTGTCTCAGGATGTAATGATTCCCATCCTAGAGAAGCCTGCCTCTCTCCAGCAGGTATTGAGGGAACACAGGCAACTAGATTAGACAGACTAAAGTCTGGTAGTTTGTTATCATCCAGTATGGGCTGGTAAATCAGGAGGCACCCAAATGTGGGATTCTACAACTAATTAAAAAGCTGGTGAATATCCATGACACATTTTACTGATGATCATAGAAGAAGCAGGAAGCTCTAATAAGTGACAGGAAGAGGCAACATTGGCAACAACCCACTTATGTTTTGAATTTTGTTTGCTTGAAATTGTTGCCAAACTATGCAATTCTTTTGTGTACTGGACCTTCACATTTCCAAGGCACATCCATCCATAGCAGCTAACAGCCCTTTTTATTTCTGTCCAGATACAGCCACTCTGCTTTCTTTTTCAGACTTGATTTCCAGTTTCTTTCCTCTAAAGCTCATTTTAAAATGTCATGAGTAAGTCATAAGTAATAGATCTGAAAAGGGTCTTCCAGATATTATCTTTCCTATCATCTGAGTTTCATAATTACTATTACCCTGGAAACTATTCTGAACCGCAATCTAGAAAAGCCTCTGCAAGCACTACTAGACTTGCTGTAAATTCGAGTTAGTAAACCACAGAATTTTTATCTTAAAATTACAATGTACTGCATAATCTTACACATAAGCCTTTGTAGAGTGATAAATAATTATGGAATTTTCTTGATCTAAGAGGGAATAACCACATCATTTCCCAAAATACATTGTGCTTAATGTTGGATTTTTTGGGCTTTGTTTTGTTTTGTTTCATTTTTGTCATTTCTGTGTAATGGAATCCTAAAATATTTAAATTTAATAAATATGCAAATATGACTCACTTATGAAAATTACAAATACTTGCACAGTAAAGGTAGGCCTTGGTCAGAAATTAAACAAACAAAAAATCTAACCTAAAAGATAAATAGAATCTCATTGATTATGCAAGAGAAAAAATAAGAGTTTTATTGGCTTATCAATAAAATGATGAAAGAGTAAACAAAGCAATTTTGAATTATTCCTGTTGCCAAGTCACAGAAAATAGATGAACAGATCAGCTAGTAATGACACAGACCATTTTATTTGCACCTCAGAACTATATTTGCAGCCTAGGTAGAAAAGCTGCTGTCATGTTTATATGTATGCTATATAAAAATTTTTAACTATAATACTTTATATATATATCCTTATATAAACCTGAAGATCTTCACAGACAGAAAGTGGCTGATGCATATGCTCTCATTTTCTACCATCTATTCCACTACCTAAAATGCTATTAAATTGTTCCAAGTATATAATGATATTGCATTTATTGAGAGAGGGAAAAAAGATCCTGTCATCATTTATCAGTCAGCGGAAATATGAATGCAAAGCTGAAACTCAAAGTTTTAAGATCTTAGTGACTTAACAACCTGAAGTCTCACCTCACATTCACAAAATCCAACAGGCTCAGCCAATGCAGATTCTTATTGTGATCTATTTTGGGGGGAAGTGGCCAATAGTTATTAAAAAGTTGAGATATAAATATTCAAATAAGAGCAATTCTGGATTTATAAATATCCTGAACAGCCATAGAAAAGGAGCAGAGTGAAGGAAGATGCATTTTCATTCCCATTTTCTAAAACTGTATTGGTAACTAGCCAAGTAGGATTTTTACAACTATTGGTCATAATTTACATATTTTTGTTTCACAAGATGAGTAATATATAACCATCTATATTGCTAATAGCTCTTTCCAAAAGTTTTTAATTCTGCCTTTTAGGATATGTTTTCAAAAGCATGTACTTTGTTTTTCACTGGGTTTGTGGACCTTAAAACTCAAAATTGTCCATTTCTGATGTGCCACAGGACTAGTATTAGATAGGTAAAGTTGCCTGTGATTTCAGGATAGATCCTCTGAAGATATGTGCAAATGATTTTATGAACAACAAATTTATTTGTGACTAAACTAAATATACGCATAAATGTTTGCAAGTTCTGGGCCTTGACAATGCCACAGATGAGCTTGCAATGTATATGAACTGTGCGAAGATTCCTCATACAAATAGAAATATTTTTCATTACTCCATTTCAAAACTATTTGAAAATAGATGATCTGTCAGAAATACCACCCTTTAGCTCTGACAGGTAAGGCAAGCCATTTAACCAAGTCATTGCTCCTGTTGAATGTCTTCTAGTAAAACAGTACATTTTAAGAGATGACTCACCACAATTTATTAACTCCTTCAAAAGGGAAATAATTTTGTAGCTGACCTTCCTAAAGGATGTGGGCACAAAAGTCTGGGTAGCAAAAAAATAAAAAATAATAACAAAAAATAATTAGTAACATGCAAATGAATTCAGCGTAGACATCAATCCTTTTTCTGGTTTAGATCAACATCCTCAGGATACACAGATGTCACGCAGTGTGAGGCCAGAAATAGATTTTCTGAGGCAGACAGATCTCCTCTCTTTCCCCTGCCCAGCACTTTGCACTGTAGTGCTGCCTTTTTTCAAACACTACAGTAATGGCTGCTGGCTGCGTATTCTCGTCTATCCATATTAGAGTTTCAGTCAAGCTTAAAGGTTAAAATAGTCATGTTTCTCAGATGCATTTATATCTGAGAGTAAAATCAGTTCTAAGGACAACTAATTTATCTTTTTCTTTTTTTTTCTTTAGGCTTCATCTCACTAAAATAACAAGTGTTCTTTGAGTTTTTAAATCTTTAACAGAATGTATACATGTAACCTTACCTTTCTGGGCTACAAAAACATACTGTTGGTATTCTCTAAGGGATCTAAATAATGCTTTGCTCCTAAATTTCATAGAATTTAAAAGGGATAGAAATAACTGTGCCTTTAAATGTCTGAAGAACTAGACATTCAGCCAAAAAGCACATAGACATTACCCCAAAATATTAAAAATCAAACAATACCAAAAATCCCTCTTTTTCTAAAACAGCAAAACAGCATTAAGATTCCTATCCAATCTCAGAAATCTTCCCAAGCTATTCTGTCAAAGGATCCAAATTATTCTTACACAAAAAGTCTACATTTGATGTTATTTCATAGAGGAAAATTGTAAGAAAATACTTTAAAAAATACAACATAGACAAAACACACTAGGCTTAATTCCAGAAGTGCAGAGTGGAATGGTTTATATCACTGTGTTTACTACTAGTGTTCATAACATAGGTCATGACAGCATTTTGGTTTCATATGTCATATACTACACCTGATATACAAAGCATTTCCAACTGTAAATTACTAAAGAATATGTTACTGGACTCTCTTTCCATTTGTTGTGGTTCTCCAGCCTGGTTTTTGTACTTCCATGGACTGCTTTGTTGTTAATAAATCCTGGGGTTTGCCCATATGACTTGCCATGTCTAAAAAATAAATAAATTTCTCTTTTATGAGAAAGATCAATATGAAACAAGGCTTCACAGATCAGCAATGCACTATTACTTCATACAAACTTCTTTTTAAAAACTTAGCATAAAACTATATTGGATTAATGGTCTTGGAACTCCCAAGTTATTAAATAAGCTAATGCTATCTGAGAAAAGGAAATAACACAGATATTGTGCATGGATTTCCAAAACACTCTGTATAAAAGGTTTTTAATAATAAATGTATGTTCTTATATACTTTAAACAATGAAAAATCAACTGTGTTATATGGTTTTGTACATGCAAGCTTATGAATCATTCATGAATCAGCACAAAACATTCTCTCATTAAAGCAGTCAAGAAACTCATAACTTCAAGCTTCTTGGTTTCTCCATTTATTATGTACTCTAAGTTACTGTCTTGTTTATTACTTTTTGTTTCAAAAAAAAGAAAAGCCATGGAGATGAAAAGATCTTAACAATATTTTTTTACAATATAATGAGTTTAATTGTTCAGAACAAATCATGGAATCATGGCAATTGTGTTTGTATTGGACCCTGCAAGACATGTAGGTCAGCCTCTTGCTCATAGTAGGATCACTGCCAACTTTAGAGCAGGCTAGCAGTGGATACATCCAGCTGAATTCTGGAATCCTGTCAGGATGGAGATTCCACAAATTCCCCTGGGAAAGCCATTTTAATGTATCATTAGCCTTAAGGTGAAGAAGTTTTTCCTAATGCATAACCTGAATCTCTGAGGCTGCAATTTGTGCTTCACTATTACTCGTTATACTACCTGCTCCTGTCAAGAAGAATTTGGCTTCATCTTTCTAACCCCTCTTCATATGGTTGCAAGCTGCTGTTACATTGCCCCTTAGCTTTCTATTCAAACAGACCAAGTCCTGCTCTCCCATTCTCCATCCACAGATCATGTGTTTTAGGTCCCTGACGATCTTTGTCACACTCTGCTGGACTCTCCCCCATTTTTCTGCATCTGTTTTGAACAGGGCATCCAAAGCCAGAGTATTCCAGAAAGTTCAGTTTCACCAACTGCAAAGGAATAGTATCTTCTCTCCACCCACTGGCCACATACCTCCTAATGTAGCCCAGTGTAAATCATGGGACATATTTAGGCTAAGAGAACACTTCTAGCATTAGTTGTGATCCTGATTTGGGCTACTATTCAGACACTTGGGACCCAGCTTGTACTGATGTGCAGTTATTTCATCCCAGGTACAGAACTCTGCACTTCTCTTAATTGAATTATATAAGGTTTCTGTGAATCCAAAATCCAAGTTTCTTAGGAGTGTAGCTTTGCCATAGAGGTGTGTATGCCTCTCCCAGCTACTATAATTCACAGATTTTCAAAGTATGTCTTTTATCTCATCATCCAGGTCACTGGTGAAGATGCTGAATAACGCTGGCTCCAGTACTGGCTTCTGAAGCTCTCTCCTTGCTGCTTACTGGCTGCTTACTGATACCCAGCAATTTAATTCAGTGTTCACAAAATTTTCAATCCATTCAGCATTCCACTCTTCCAGGCATGCTTTCTCAGCTACCAAATTATAATGTTGGTGTCACAAGCCTTACTAAAAATGAGTATTTCTGGAAGTTTTGATGTAACTTGGAAATACATTTTTAAAAATCAATTTCTGGAGCTGAACATTTTTAGTATTGTAATGTTTGAGCATAAAATTTTTTCATATTGTAATGCCACAGTCAAGTGCCTAAAGACACCATTTAGAATACAGGCATACAGGGATAACTGCTTGAGAGTATGTGCTTGTTGCTCAACAGAATGTGAAGAAGAGACTTCAAAGCTTGCAGCAATCACCAGTATATAAACAAGGTGAACCTTAGAGCTGCACTGAGATAACAGCTGGGATACTGAAGCAACTAGCTGATGTCTGGCTAGCTGGTTATAAGCTCATTACTGGGCATACTAAAATTATAGCAGAACAGAAGAAACTTGTTACTGTATTTAGAAACACCATTGTTCTGTCTTATGTGCTTTAATATTGATCTACCAACTATTTCTCAGCTGAATTGAGTACATAACAATGTTACTTCTACTGGCTATGTGAGTCACTTCTATTAGGCTCACATAATCAGCTCGCATCCCTTATTTCTTTGATTATTTTAACTTCATTTTACATTTCACCATGCAATTGGATCAAAATATATTTAAACCAAACAGGGTTAAATCTCTTCTGGCTGTACTAAAGAAAACACTTAACATAGTTTGTTTTTACCTACCTTGTTTGATGGACCTGACCTCGGTCAAGTCCCGCTCCCGGAGACTGTGTTCTCAGAAGGTCAGGATCATCTTCTTTCTATCAGCTTACAGGAGGAAAACTGAGGTTGGTGTTCATTAGGCTTCTCCTTGAAAAAAAGACTGAGTCAAACCAGCTAATTCATGAAACACTTCATCACCGCCTATAGTACACAGGTTGTCTTCATCATCAGACATTGGGGATACAAACTCCCTTTTCCCCAGACTGTCCCACAGTCAAGAAGGCACAATAGTCTGCTTATCATCTTCCATTGCAAAATAGAGCTGGTGAAATTCAGAAGCTGGAAGAACTGTCTTGAATTTTTTTCTGTCTGGATATAAACCTTTCTCTTAGAAATGCAGCCTAAGCACAGGTCTGTACATTGGCCGTATGATGATCTTAAAAATTAGCAAAACATCTTAATGAATACCATGTCTACATGTACCCAACATTCCTGAGAAAGAGGATCTAGCTTGGGGATTGAATCTTAGGACATAAGAAGGCATTTAAAAATTAGGCTACGGTTCACAGTGGTGCAGCATCAGGACAAAAGCAGACAATGCTAACAGAATAGCACCTGTAAAAGTGCCCTAAGCACACTTTAAAGTCTGATTGTAAGATATATGTGCCAGACAGACCAATGAAGCTTGAAATTGTCCTGCTTGGACTGTGAAATGCCTTACCTCCAAAGTTCTTACTGCCATAGGTTATCAAATATAAACTAGACACCAGGAAAGAAAGAGAAATTGTATGGGCCTTTTACACCAGGTTTTGTTGACATCAATCCATAAGAAAAGTTTGTGGAGAACAGTATTTTTGAAACAAAGCATGTTTGACTCTTACAGAGTAAATCTGACACAGAGCAGCACTTGATCATCTCACATAGTTTAGGTCCAAATTTGAAAAGTTATGACAGCCTCATAAACCAGGAAAATTCACTGTGTGGTTTCCTCAGGATGATAGCACTTCATTTCCACATTTCACCTCCCAAGCTCTTCATTCATACTTGCCAGTGACATTTCATTATATAGTACACATACGATTTGGAACTAGAAAATCAATTTCATATCTCCTTTTCATATAGGGAATAAAATTATTTCTTTTTAAATAAACTTAAAAAGGAAGCTGCAATCTGAAAAAAAAAAAAAAAAAGTAAATAAATGAGCTTCAAAGAGTCTTTGCGTTTATATACATATAAAACCACATATATATTCAATTGTAAAAGCATGTGAAGAAGCCTGAATCTAAGGCTTTAGCTCTAACTGTCTGTCTGGTAAAACACACAGGCACAGACACATAGAATGAATGACCCCACAGAGAGTTGGTGCTTGGTACTACATTAACATAGTAAGCTTGTAGCCCATCATGTTTCTGTTTTCCTGAAGTCCAAGTTTGTAACTCTATTAATCTCGCATATCTTTCAGTATGTTAAACTCTACCATTTCATGGTGGCTAAAGCCCAGACTGCCATGACCTTTACACACCCAATCAGTTCTTTCTGAGAGTAAAAGATGCAGCAGAGCATCTTTACTCCTCAGTTTCTCTAGTCCATCATGAAATTGTATTAGACATACTCCAGGAATCTCCTGGACTACTTCTACCCAGACATGTTTCGACAGATGTAGTAGCTCATGTTCCTCATTAGAAACAGCCTGTACCTGTGAGGCTTCTTCCTTGTTACTAGGTGGCTTGTAGCAACCATTAAGTCACTCTTCTTGACACATTGATGTTTTTTTACTCACAAATGTGCAAATTTTAGCTGCTTTGTTCCTTTCTTTAAACTGTAACCCCCTCCTTCATGACTCCTTCCTGGCCTATCCTACCTAAAGATTCCAGTTAATTCATCATAACACTCTATTCACGCAAACTGTCTCATCGTGCCTGTCCTGGTTTAACCCCAGCTGGCAACTAAGCACCAGGCAGCCACTCACTCAGTCCCCCACGGGGAGATGAGGGAGAGAACTGGAAGAGTGAAAGTGAGAAAACGCATGGGTTGAGATGAAGACAGCTTAACAGTTAAAGCAAAAGCTGCAAGTGCAAGGAAAGCAAAACAAGGAATTGATTCACTCTTTCCCATTGGCAGGCAGACGTCCAGCCATTTCCAGAAAAGCAGGAAGGACAAAATGCTATAACTCTGAATGTCCTTCCCCTTCCATCTTCTTTCTCCCACTTTATATACCGAGCATGACATCATATGGTATGAAATACCTATTTGATCAGTTTTGGTCAGCTATCCTGGCTATGCCCCTTCCCAGCTTCTTCTGCACTTGCACGCTGGTAAAGCACAAGTTGAAAAGTCCTTGATTTCTTAACAAGAACTTAAAATATTGGTATACTATAAACATCATCCTCATACCAAATTCCATACTAAATCCAAAGCATACTATTCTAGCTACTGAGAGGAAAATTAGCTCTATCCCAGCCAAAATTACATTGTGATCCCAATGAGATAATTGCAGCCGCACCTGGACTTTTCCTGTGCTTTTCCCATGCTGTGTGAATCTATGCACAAGTGTTTGAGATAGGTGTTCAATAACACTGGTTTCCAAGTAGAAATATGAGAGCTTCTGTTATGCCTCCAGACATTTCCATGACTTCCATGACACAACAAAAGAAGTGTTTTCATCCTACATCATTAACATGAACATTATTTAAGAATACAATCAGAAATAAAATTTCCAGGGCCTTTCTCCATATCTGCCAATAACTAATCAGATCACATAGCAAGGAAAAACCACACTCTACCTGCTATAAGCTTTGTGTGTTTAGGATCATTTGTGTCTCTAAAGACATCAGAAAAGATAAAGAGACTTCTCTAAGCATTTTGAGGAAAATGTGCTAAAAATTTATATATTTAATGAGATTTAAAAATTCACTGTGAACAATTAAGCAGCACTAGAATTCCTATTGGGTTATCTGCATTAATTTCTCAATATTTGCAGAATAGTCCTTTATTTTTTGATCTGTCCTTAAGGACTGATTAAAGTAATAGAGCTAATTATCTTGCCCCCATTTAACACTATTTGCCTCTGTAATTATAAGTATTTGCCTCTGTTTCTTCAAACTAAGGAATGCCAGTGCTGGCAATCTTCTCTTGTAGTTCTTATTTGCTAAACAAATCTTTATTGTTCTATTTAAATGCAAAAGAAATGTTTACACTTAATATCCAAAGATAACTAAGCATGTTAGCATGTTAGGAACCAGCCATACTCTATTCACAAGCAATCACTGGGCCTCTGGATTTTTGAAGTCCAAATAACCTGTGATTACCAGTACTTCACTTTTGCTGAATTTAAATACTTATAAATCATAAGCCAGGTTAACAACGCTGGAAATTATGGAAAACCCTAAAACTGCATTTTAGCAGCATAAAAGGCATTCTGCATACACAGCCACTTGCATTTTTATTTTACAACGCCCTCTGCTAATCTCAAATTAAATCGAAACTCACATGCATGAATAGCAGATGAAATGCATGCACACAAAGTAAATCAAAGTATTACAGGCAGGACACTTGAAAAAGTCATCATATTCATTACCAGTATGGCTTCAGCTGGAGTATCATGCCGTATGCTGCATAGTACCTGCATAAAGGCCTGATTTACTTGAAAAATAAAGAAGATTATCTTGGATGATCAAAAGCTTAGGAAAAAATAAATAGGAGGGAAAACCAAGAACTGGTTTGATACAGTCAAGAAAAAACTGAGAGGACCAGGACAACAGTCTCAAAATATGCCATTTAATTATTTTTTCATTTAACAATGAAATAAGGTTCTCCATGGCTCTGTGAAACAGACAAGAAGTACTGGGATAACTGCAGTAAGGGACATTACCTTAAGCATCAAGAGAATTCCTCAGAGATAAGACAGCAAAGCACTGAGACTACAAACTATCATGACTGGAAGATTTTTGAGAAACATTTTGCTTACAGAAATATCTGTCAGGAATTATTTAAGTAGAATGTATGTTGCGTTGGAGCAAGGAGTTGCTAAAATTTGTCTCCTGGGGTTCTTTCCAGTTGTCTTTAACAAGATGAGCTCTTTCCATCATCATAATTAAGAAAACAAAGAACTAAACAAATCAATGGAGAGACAAGTACAAAACACTTAATTTAATTAAAAAACCCACCAAACAGCCCAAATGGCTGTTGGTGGTCATTGGGATGGTGGTCAAACCCTGCAATAGTTTGCCAGAAATGTTGTGGAGTGTCTGTCTGTGGACACACTTTTAACTTGATTGGATATTGTCCTGTGCAGTCTGCTCTACATGACCCTGCTTTAAGCAGGGCTTTGAACTCAACAATCTCCATAAAACAATCTTCTAACCCCATATATTACATGTGTGACAGGCAATCAAATATTTCAAATCTATTTAAACCATCTTTCACTCAGGCTGGCCAAGGCCATGATGAAGCTTCTTTGCAGTTAGTAATCTTATAGTAGATTTTGCTATAACTCAAGCTGTCTTGTTTCCTAGAGAAACCATATTAAGAGAAAAGTGTTGAATTGGACAGTCTTAGAAACTAGATCTCATCTTGCTCAGGAGGGGAGAAACCCAAGCATTTGGGCATTCCACCACAAATTTAAGAATAGAATGTCTATTAGGAATAGGCAAATATTCATGTAAGCCAATATAAGATACAAAAATAACTGTGCTATGGAAGACTCTTCCCAAAAAAGGCACATCTTTGCATCCTGTATCATAGAGATTCTTGGAACCAGTGCATTTTTCTTCGAAATTCTTTTAAATAAACAGCTACTGAAATCTGAACACAGGTTATCATTACCATGGAATAACTGCTTAATTACCAATGCAGAATAAATTTAGTACTTGTCTTTAAACACTAGTAAATAAAACAAGCATAAATATCTAGTTTTGCTAAGATGAATAAACCAAAATAAAGATTTAGCAACATAAAACTTAATTTTTTTTAAGACATTGAATACTAGCACTGTGATATTTGGAAATGCTGAAATACATTTACGGTTTTCATGCAAGCATTTCAATAGTTCATAATAACATGGATGCTTATAAACAGAAAAAACATTTAAATTCAAGCTAAGCCTTACACTTCATTAAAATATCAACAAAAAACCCTCCTCTTTTTTTCTTTGTTGTCTTATTGAGTGGTAGTGCTATTTAGATAAAGGTATTTTTAAAAAATTATGCTATCATCATCTGTTTAACCAGTCTATTTTTCATATTCCGTAACACATTTTATTTTATAATATATATGAGAATAGATTTTTTTTTGTCAGTGGTATGCCACAGAGCACTTACAGAGTTCTGGATGAGAAGACAGAATTGAAGCAATTGCTACTGTTCTAATAGAAAATGAAGCCTTTTCATTGCCCATGGGAGAGGCTATGAACTGCAGAGGGAAAGTTTCTGCAAAGACATCCATGTCATGCCTCTCAGAAGCAGTAGTGCTGAAAAATTGAGAGAAAACCCATAGAAATGCTTAAAATGTAAAACACGCCACATCTTCTCACGAAAGACTAAAACAATCAATCTCTCAGCAGAAAGAAAGATCTGATTAATGTTGCTGTATATGGAGACAATATGATCCAAAGCCCGAAGCTTCAAGCTAGATAATATAAGACAACTAAACATAATGTTTTAACAGAAAGAATAGTAACAGTGAGATCTTTCAAAAGAACAGCTGTTCATGACCACTTCTGACATGTGAGTCTTTGAAATATCTTCTGTTTGTATCTGAAAGAGTCAACCAAAGAAGAGATGTCCAGAATTCTGCAGAGTTTACCTGACACCCAGGTCAGTAAACAAGACAGGGTACTGTTAACACAAAAGGTCTATCAATAGTTTAATCAAAATTGTTGGCAAGGACTTTTTTTTGTTGTATCATTCGTGTTTTTCACTAAATAGCATTTTTTTTTCTCTTATGTAACATAAATTTCAGTGGACATTTCTGGAATTGCACATGGGATTTGTTTCAGTTGCCAGGTACCTCGAAGAGCATGAAATATGCCTGTGATATTAGGTAAAGCCAGAACATACAAAAACTAAGATCAGAATACGGCCTTTTCCAAGGCTTCTCAGAGACCATAAGTTCCCTACATGAGGGAATGAGTAACTAGTCTGAGGTAGAGCATTTATTCTACAGTATTATTTCCACAGTTCCATGAGTCATTTTTACTTCTAATGATAATGTGTTACTGTAGTGCTGAATTAAACACAGAAAAGTTCACACAGCTACAGAATTATTATATTTAATAGTAATAACAATAACCATTGCCTTAATGAACTATCAAGAAAAAGGCACTTCTGTTTTAAGAATGAAAGCTCTCTGGGACTCTACTTATTTCCTGAAAAAATACATGTCCACATTTCCTCAGTGAGAAGCAGTGTAATGATATCACAGCTAACCCCCAACAAGCTGGTCATGGTAGTGTGGAACTCCACAATTCTGGTACTGTAATTCTTTTATTTCTCAAAGTAGCTCTTTCAAAATTGAAATCCACTGTATTATGACCTGTACTAGAAATGTATCCATGGTGGTAGATCCTCTTATACTGTCCTGTTTGCATTTTCATTTTCACTAGTTCATCCTTGGGATCACTTTGTTGATTATGCCTTTTCCTCTCTTTCCAGAAAGAGAGGTAATAAACTGCATAATTTTTAATTTTGAGAGTATTGCCTTATAGTTCAGTAGAGACAAGTAATTTAAACTAAGGTTTGTTTTCTTCTTTTAACTTGAAAGACAATTTATCTTAAAATGTTCTGTTGCCTAGCATGCAATCATATTGTAGGAAATATTCAAACAAGTGTTACCAGTGTCAACAGTGTCCCAGGTATCTTGCCAAGTTTTCCCATATGGAAGGCTAAGTGATTCAGAGCAAGGCTAGTGAGTTTCAAACATAAACATTCCTAACTTGAAATTTTGTATTTGAAAATATGTCAGCATTCAAAATATTGTCTATATCATCTCAGTTATTATCATTAATTGACCACAACTTGCCCATTCACAGAAATCAGACTCTTTTTTTTCAGTAAGGTTATCTTGACTGTACAATAAGCATTTGCTAACTGCTATAACTCTTGCAAAACAGCAACAAACTTTCTACCTCCAAACTAGTAATTACATCCAGAAAAGCCTTACATATGGGCTGGAAATCTGAACAGTTACAAGTAGGAAGAAAATATTTATGATTATTCAGTTCTATGCTGCTGACTCACAGGTGAGACTGATAAAAATTAATTACAAATTAAGCCCTGTATCTCCAGTCTTCAGGAAAACATAACATTTAAAAGCTGAAAACAAAAGTATACATACAGCCAATTTATTAATTAAATTATCTAGAAATATTCCTTTTGCCTCTGAAGTCATCTGTATTTGTTATAGAGATATGCAGATCACTAAGAAAACAGAATTTTATTCTGCAGCACTGTCTAACAGTTGAACGAATCCTGAGCATCAGGTTGTCAATTTAGATTCTAAACAATTAGAAATGAAATATTATTTCATATAATTTTGACAAGGATGTAACCCTAATGTGTAAAGGTCTTAGCCAAACTCTGAAGTATCTAGTAGGAAAATAAAAGCTAAAGTTTTGACTTTCCAGTGTAACATGTAGTATTAAAGCTAAATAAATAAGCTTTAGTTAATGAGGAAAAAGGGTGCACAAACTTGTATCACACCTTGTGAAGGACCAGGTATTTCCTTACACGAACATGAAATGTCCTTTGAGTCAGCCGACAAAACTGACTTAACACGGCATCTCCACACAGCGCTGAACCCCCTCTGTGTGTATGGGGGGGGGGAGCAGCTGCTGCAGGGGAGGAGCCGTGGCCAGAAGCAGGGGCAGGACTAGGTCCCGTCTGATTGGCTGAAAAGCCCGGAAATGCAAAAACTGGCGCCGAAGAACCCCATGAGAGAGGCAGCGCGACACGCCCCTCCCTCTCTCTCTCTCGCTCTCTCCTCGTGTGTGCGAGGCAGTCGTCTACACCCGCAGCCTGCCGCCGCTATTGTCCCCGCTGCTGGGAGCTGCCTGCCAGCCCGCTCTGCTGCTGCTGCCTGCCAGCCCGCTCTGCTGCCCTGCTGTCTGCCGTTCCTGCTGGGAGCCGCCCGTCCCCGCTGCTGCCAAAAGTCCCAGCGCCGCTGAAGCCGCCGGGGGGGGGCGACCTGCGCTTGGAGTGCCCGCAGCCTCTTTGCTACCCAGCTCATCCTACCTGCACTGCCGTGGTGAGACAATTCCGGCTACCCCAGCTTATAGGGGAAAATATAATCCAGCCATTCGGGCAAATCCCTCCCCTCTACTTCCCTCACGTGAATAAGATGTGTAACTAAGGTGTACCCATATATGTTTAATGTGTTGTAATCACTCCTTTTGAACCTCCTGCCCCAAATTGCTTTGTTTTCCCCACAATAAACCTTGCTGTTGTTAGAAATTTAGTAAGCACTGAGCGAGTTATTCACTCAAAAAAGTCGGGACATAAGTTCCTGTATCCTCTGTGTGAGGCGATACCCACGTGTGGATCTCTCAGCAAATCCTGATAAGTTAATACACTCCAATAAGGAGATATAATAGGTCACGGATCGTGACACACCTTGCATGAGCAAGTCCTGAAAATGCAAACAGAAAACAGGTGTTCATTTTCAGGAGAACCAAAGATCATCTACTCTACCATCCCAGTGTAATGAAATTATTCTAGCACTTTAGACCTCTGGAAAAACTATAATGTTCCAGATGAAGACTGAAGCAGCTATATCCAATTTCCTAGATCACATATTTGAGAAAGTTTTGAAGAAAAAACTGCCTAAATACTCCTAAAAAGTGGATTGTGATCCACATTACATGGGGAAACGAAAACAGGCTTAATGGCTGTTGCTAATCTGATGAGAGTGGAAGGAATTTCTGGCTAATCCCACATCTGGCTGATTAACCATGAATGTGCAAGGAGCACAGATCAACCACCTATCCACTGGTTATTCAACTAACCTGTTAGTATATGTATGTACACACATGCACACACACCTTTATCTGTGATAATCTTTCATATCTGAGAGGGTGACAGAAAAATATCTGCCTGAAATAAACCATGCACTTAGAGGAAAAGAAAATTTTTCTTGTTATTGAGTCATGAAACATGAGATTGAGATAATATATATTGTGCAAATAAAGAGCAGTCTTACTGTAAATCTTCTTGGAAATGTCATTAGAGTCAATGTTCTAAAACTTTAAATGTTATTTTTCCCCCTCTAAGAACTCTGATATTCTGTCATGCAATCCTTCAGTAGTTTACCAAGCAAAAAATAATATTACAAAAAAAAAAAAAAAAGGATTAAATGTGATATTAAAAATCAGTAATAAAGTAAGGTGGGCAATATATCTTTTTCATGACCAGAAGACAATGGTATCTCTCAATCAGATAACAGCATTTATGTGCCAAATCAGAGGTGACTTCTCTCATTTCCCAGCTGGAGTGTTCATTGGTTATTGTCACTCCTGAAAAAGGATAACATTGGTTGACGTAAGAGAAAGTCCCAGGAAAATTAAAGGAGAAAAGGAGAGGCCTGTGAGTTGCGACAAGAGCCATGACTATTCTAGGTAAATTTTTACTCGAAATCAGTCTACCAATTTACCTGTATTTCAGGAATTCAACTGGTGATTCTGTTTCCTGCAAAGCTGTGACAAACTTAAACACAACTAGCCAGCTCCTTTATTGTAGCTGATTAGGTAAGCAAATCCATGTCTTCTATGTTTGACACAATTATAAAAGTTTGCCTAAAATTTTATTTCTTAAAGTACCTCTAAACCCAAGAGCAAATACCCCTCTCTTTCTGAATCTGTTGGCTTTCAGCTTTGTTAGTGTCTGCCTCTTCTGGCTTTGATCACATCATGATGAAAGGATCCCATCAATACTCTGTTAGATGCACTTGTAGGAATGGGCAGCACCAGACAAAACTACAAGACAGTTGCATTGACTGGCTATGCAAGGCAAACTAGGGAATCCATCCAGCTCTCTCATGTTATTGTCTTCTTTACATTTACATAGGCTACATGCACAAGATAAAACGCATTTTAAATGTTAACTTCCTCAATGCAAAATATGTGACACAAATCTTAGAAACTGTAATACTGTTTCTGTTGAATCACAAAACAAAAATCAAAAAGCTTTCAATTATTATTTTTTATTTTATTTTATTTTTAGTATATGCAAAGCCCAGCTATTCCATTAGAAAGGTATGTTTATGAAACTGGAAGCTCCAGCATAACTACTGTTATTGAGACAGAAGTGTATTCATTAGGTTGCAAGGTATAAATAAGACAAAAGTAGTAGCAGTCTGGGTGCACAGAAATTAATTTTTTATGACACTTGATTTAAAAGGCACATTGAAAGACTGGGGAATAAAATTGTCATGCACTCTTTTTTAAGACTTATAGATGCACTAAAGGGAAGGAAGCAATACTTGTATTGAAGTATATGGTTGGTCTAATGATAACATTAATAAATACTTGACTTTTGGAATGCAGTAATTTAGGAAACTGTAAATGGAGCCTGCCAATAATGTTATTTTGCACAATTGCACTGTAATTGCTTTTATGTCACTGATACTAAGCTGTGCATGATTAGAGGTTATTTTAATTCTGATAATGCATCTTTGAATTGCTAAAACAAAACTGTACAAAACTACTGTACAACAGTACTGTTGTGACCATCAATAACTTTAAATAATAGTAACTAAAGTTACAAGAAAGATACTGTGATTTAACTAGTTAACACCTATCAGTTTACATTTGCAAGCTGTTTATCTGCATACTTATAGGCAGTCAAGAGAATAAAATTACCAAGAGAGGTCATTAAAGCTGATTTAGCTGCCAGTGGAAGACAATAAAGATCATCTAAATTACTTAATGTTTCTTACAGGCTAGAAACATCTCTCAGAAAGTTTCTATGAATTACCTGATTGAAGTTACTCTTTGTCTTATGGCAACTTATTCATTTTTCTGAACTGATAGCTACAGTTGAATTATATTTCTCTGTCTGAAACAGACTTTAATTTTGTTTAATAACCAGCTTTTTGTCTGTTGCAAAGAAAATTGTCCTACATTTCTCCTCTCAGAAGTTTTTCCCTAAAGTAAGATTCTTCCTTTAAGTTATATACATATCTCAAAAGTTATGGTATTTCTGAAATTTTGTTCTGACTTGTAATTTTGTTTACACTAGCAGTACATGCTGAATGACTTGGTCTACAAAACCCATATTTAGTTTTGCTTCTTAAATTACTTGCTGTTTTTTTATGACAGTCTGCAAAGGAATAACAGCAGTATTAAAACCCTAGATAAACCTGATATGAGAGAAAGGAAGAACTGTTCTCAAAAGCACCAGCAGACACATTTAGAAGATGTGCACAATAACATAAAGGGAATTACATTTGTACACTAGCTAGAAATTCAATAATTTATCTTTTCATTGGTTTTTGAGTTAGAACCCACAAGCAGGTACTGTTTATCAGCTGATGCCTTTTCCTCTTCTTTGATACTTGCCAGCTTCTCTCACTCTTCTTCTACACATGGCAATTCTCACAAAAGCAATAATCTCTGCCAATGCATTCCTCATTTGGAGAACCCTCCTCAGGTTAGTCCCAGCTTTAATCTATTAAACTACTTCTGTCCCAGATCTATAAGCCATGGAGCCTAAGCTGATAGAAACCTTGGAATCAGAATAATAATGCCTTACTGGTGCTGTCTAATTACTCATATAAAAAGTGACTGCATCATTCAATGGATCATTATTTCAGAGAGAAGCAGAGAAACAGAGCTGTTGCACAACACAACAATACACCCATATGTATTCTGCTGTGCACAGAGACCTACCCAGTCATCACAGCACAGTCATGCAGTGTTTAGACAGATATTACATCTACATCATCTAGGCATTTCCAGGGTGGGCAAAGCCTCCACCTGGTCTGCTGCAGGCCTGAATTGTGCTTGCTGCTCCTTATACAAAAGATGGGTCAAGGAGCTTGATCACTCCCTTAGGGTGCAGCACCAACAACTGACTCTTGCATTCCTGGCCTCCTCAGTAATCACATCATTGCTGGCACCACAAATGGCTGTTGCATTCAGTTTAACTTTGGGCACAGAGTGGAGGAAGAAATTGTGACATATTCTATCAATGTCATTCTCTCCAGTTTCTGGCCAATTCCTTTATGCCTCTTAATTGCCAGTGAAGATGTGAGAACTGAAGAACAGCTTACATTATACAGGGGCAATATAAACCTTTCCAGAACAATCCCTACAAGTCCTAATACATTTTGATTTCCCTCCAATCAAGTGTATTTTGAAAAATAAAACTATTGAACAGTACAAAATCACAGAGCCTAATCACAGATAAGCATTCAAAAATAAAAATATTTTATTATATTATTTAAAGATTTCAGTAATATTCATTGATTAATTTTGCACATTTTAAAGGAACACAAGATTAAGTTACATTAAAAAATGGGATGGCTAATAAAATCAGGGATGTTAGAAATAAAAAAGGAATGTGTTTATAGAGAAGTATTGCAGATGAATGAATAAGCCCTCAAGAACGACACTGAACACACTGGGTGGGGAAAAAAAATACATCCAACTGAAAAAGTATTATCTAGCATTTAGTATTTTGTTACTCCATGAGAACAGAAAACAGGCATGATTTAATTTGTCATTACAAAAGAACTACAAAGTAAAAATAAAAAATTCAAAAGTTTGGTTAAAAACTTTTTAGCAAATAAACTTTAAAGGATTTAATTGTACTTATTGTAAAAATTAAATGCTAAAAAAAATTCATTCAGTGATGAGAAAATAGACTGAAGATCAAAAAGGTTAAATTTGGGTGATCTGCAAGTCTTACAATAATTCCATGTTGCAGAGCATTTCTCTGATCTGTCATTGTTTCATTATCTTTTCCCTTGTTATTTCTTTTCTGCTTTCATTTCTTTCCTTATCTCACTGATGTTCTGCAGTCTCAAAGATAAATGAGCAAATTCCATGCAACATTGATCTGCCAAGAGCAGCAGATGCAGCCAACCATAAATTAAGGTCAGGTTTGCACACTAGGATGGAGGTCACTCAACAGTGGCAACTTCCTGACATTTTTACTAGTCCCAGTCCTGAAGGCTGCTCTAAACTCAGCCAGCTGATTATGATTCCAGAAAACCAGATCCAACTAGCCAGCAGGAGCTCCTCACTCTGTCTCTTACCACATCAGACATGTATCTGAGATAGGAAAACTGTTAGATACCAATGCATAGGTTTCATCCACACCCATAGTCTATAGCTGAAATTGAAGTGAAAGATGTCATTTGCATATGTTCCCACTCTACACTCTATCTTCATTTTAGGGTCTTCTCATAAGTCATCTGGATACAGATGTGTATTTCTCCTTGTAAATATTAGCATAATATCTGACACACAGTTAAAATATTTGCACTCAGAAATACAGTATTCTTCTAACTTAACAGGGAATTACAGGTAATTCCATTATTATTTTTTCATTAAAATAATAAAATACTATTGTTCTGTAACCTTTGTAACCTCTGTGTACCTTTCTGTTACCTTTGTGTACCACAACACACCAGCTAGCATGCACCTATACATAGAAAAGCAACCAGAATCACTACAGGTTTATGAATGAGAGGGCCACTCAGTACCACTAACCCAACTGAAGAGAATGTAGCAGGTGTTCTGCCCGCAAGTGATTGTTCGTTATGTGGCTGGTTTTAGGAACAGGGTTACAATTAAAACTCATTACTCATATTTTTAAAATGAAAATACCTAGAATTTCTAATGGGTATTTCTATCCTTCCTTCAAGCATTCCCTGCAAATTTCACAAAATAAAAAAAAAAAAAAAGTTTAATGGAACTGCTGCTTATGCGTAGATGCAGACACAGTTGGAGTTGTTCAGCCTGTAGAAGAGAAGACTCCAGTGAGACCTTGTGGCATCCTCCAGTACCTGAAAGGGCTACCGAAAAGCTGGGGAGGGAATTTTGACAAAAGCATGGCACAAGGGGGAATGTTTTGGACTGAAAGAGGGTAGATACAGATAAGATATCAGGAAGAAATTCTTTGCTGTGAGGGTGGTGAGACACTGGTGCAGGTTGACAAGAGAAGCTGTGGCTGCCTCCTTCCTAGAAGTGTTCAAGGCCAGGTTGGATGGGGCCTGGAGCAACCAGAAGGAATAGTAAAAAATTCTCTGTATTTGGAAAAATTGAGATTTAGTTTATGGAGTTTACAAAGCCAGACTCCTATGCTTTTTCATTTTGAAGTCTTTAACTTCTTCATGTTTCAGTCTATTTAGAAGTCAGTTTTTTAATCTACAAAGGAATTTTCCATGCCACTGATTTTAGTGTAGAAGTGCTGCTGAGATTCTGTAGGGGTTGTGAGGAGTTTTGGAAAAATAAAACCCTATTGGAAGCTGATTGTACTTGTGATTACAAGAAAAATTGCCATAGAGATCTTTGTAGGCAGAATTAGCAACTAAAAAGACAGGGAGATTTAATTATATGTACAATTCTTCTGCTTGGTACAATGTAATCATGACAGCCAGTCCCAATTATCTGTAATATCTCTCTACCCTTTTTTTTTTTTTTTTTTTTTTTTTTAAATATTTTTTCAGTATATGCATATCATCTGCCAGAAACCAAAGTAAAATCCCTCCAAAGCTACAGCACTAGAGCTGAAGATGTGGGGGAAGCAGGGAGGTGATATTGAAGTGCTTCTCTTTGTTTTGTGGTTAATCATAGGAGAGCCATTGTTTGCTTGGAGTGTGAATATCTTTAAGAACACAATTACTACTAAAATCAAAGCTCATTTCTCATCTCTCCTCAAGGAGAAATAGCTTATTATGTAAGCACATAATTCACGCTGGAGTTGTGATTTTGAGAAGGTATTTCCATTGCAAGCAGTAATTTCATTCCTAAGTGCACCTCCCACAGGACTGTAAGAGCCAGAGGACCCCCCAGAGCATCTGCTTGAGAAATAACCTCAATAACTAAAAAAAAACCAAAAACCAAAACAAACAAAAAAACCCCCACAACCAATTCTTTTCTCTTTGCTTTTACAACAAAAGTAAGAAAACAGGACACAATATTTTGTTCTCCACATCATGGTAAAGTATGAACATAAAAAGCCACAGTAAAAAATATCAGTCAACAAGGCAAGGATCCACTTCAAAAGTTAGTAATTACTTTCTATGGCTTCCCAGTAGGAATATGGAGAATCAGGTACTTTCAGTCTGCAAAGCAGATCACAAAGATATTTCAAAATAACAAAAAGGAATTCTGTGACTAACTAGAGAAAGAAGGCACCAGGATACACTGCTGTATACAATACAGATTATACATGGCCAAGGTCCTCAAACGCATTTAGACATGTAAATCCCATGTAAACTCTTAGACAGTACTGAATAGAACATTATACTGTCACATAAAACCCAGACAATCTGCCACGAATTCCTAGTCCATTTGTGTTTAGTTCCCTATCTAGTATCTTCTCAGCACATTTGTCAAGATGTCTTTCAGAAAAGAACACATAGGTTTAAATATATATGCAGAAAGTTTAGAGAACAGAGACTGTTAAGCAGAAAGTTAGTTTCTGTCCTTACTTCATTCATTTCCCACATTTACCTCAAAGTGAAATAAGATGACAACTACAACACTGGAATACCATACACCTCACACAATATATGATTGATTTCTATTTTAGCAAATCAATGTTAATGGATTTGTGTTCTAGTAGCACAATAAATAATAGATATATTTCCCTAATATGGAATAAAGGGTGACTTAATGATACCACTGAAGAGTCTTACCCATTTTCCTGGAAAAACTGAAGCAGTGGTGAGAAAAGTATGTATTTTAAAAGTCTGACACAAGAAGACAGTAAAAACTGTGCTTGTAGAAGTATTAGATTAACTTTGAAAGTCACACTTCAAATTTATGTGCATAAACAACAGCAAAATATACAACACATTTTGTTGCATCTGCTTGGTAGGTACCGAATATCACCCTATACTCAATCATGTCCTGGAAGAGAGTATATTAGGGAGTTTTACTGGCAAAAGCATATGTTTAATTATAATATTACTATCCAAACTATACGAGGGAGATAACTTGGGCAGACAAGTCTTACTGAATAAAACGTCCTCAGGAACAGACATGAACACGACTGGTGGTGGCTATAATTTAGACATGCATATGAGCCAGCCACATGCCTAGTAAGTTGCCATACCCATGCAATGGTTCTGATAGACTGGTATGTAAGCTGACAATCATTGTAGTGTCACCCACTTTGCTTTGCACATCAAAACTGCACCCTTTGTCAACAACTTTTCCTTTTTAGACAGGTAAGAATATGACTAAACAGACAGAAACTGAGAAACTGATTTCATGCATTCCATCATTTGTATTAATATTACATACAAAAGGAAAGGAAATTATGTTCTTACTGAACACTACCTTAAAATTCATTTATAAGCAATTAAGTTGCACATAAACAAAGTCTTTTTCATTGTCTGATGCTTACTTTAGCATTTTGTAATATTTGTCCAGTTAACACTTATAGCTATTATGCACTTAGTTCCTTGGTACCCCAAACCATGTGAGCAGTGGGAAAGCACAGGGCTAAACTCCATCATTAGTGTATCCTGATACAGTCTGGGATTATACCAGATGGGTGCCTAGTCATTGTAGTTCCAGGTGGGATTCTGCTTTAAAAACCATAGAAACAGGTCGTGTCCTTCACAGCAAAGTCTTAATTTTAAGCATTTGTTTAACTTTCAATAGCAGCATAAATACCACATAGTGCTGCAGAATAAGCTGGCTTTGACAACTGGTATTGATGACTCCAATCAATTACATTTTATTTTCATATGTTGGTGAGAATTATTTTGGGGTGAGAGTAGAAATAATTTTCATATGAATGCAGGAGTATGAAACCATGTAACCATGACCAGTTAATAATATGAGGATATATTTTTTATGAGAGCAATGTTATCCTCCTACATATCTCTTCCAATAAATCCACACCTCATTCAGAACTGCCAGTGTTATTTTAAGATGCACTGTTGGAAGACAACTTACCAAGGCATGTTAGGCTAGTTAGCTGTCCGGAAGCTCAGCGATTAGACTTTTCCTATAGGAAACTTCAGTATAGTGATTATCTAATACAAAAAAACACACATAAATTAGCCAGTTTGTAACAGTGACTCTACACTGCAAATATTTTTTTGATACAGGTACATAAAATGATACAGTTATGGTCATATAGACAGGTATTTTTAGAGGTGGTGTTATAGCAAATTAGCTGTTATTTTATATGGGTGACTAAATTTCACCCTGAATGAAATAAAATAGGTTGAAAAAAAAAAAAAGAAACATGTTTTGCAAATTTGCAAGCAAGAAGAACTTGTTTAGAGGAGGTGATTTCTTTCAACAGGCCTAACTGGCATGAGCTCAGCAATATTTATAGTCCAGACTTCCAGCTATGTTTTATAGTGCAAGTTTGAGAGACATTTTTTTCCTTGTCAAACACAGGAATATAAATTTCTCCTTGTACCTATAAGGACGAAGAGAGACTAAGACTGAAACTGAATAAGAAACAGGCAGATTTCTCAATGACTGATACTTTTCATAGAAGATGAATGACTAACCTTTGAGACATATCCTCCTAAGAAAACTGTAACATGGAATTCAAATTTATATTAACCTAAGTGGTCCTATACCATGGCTATTTCATAGAATCATAGAACTATTCAGGTTGGAAAAGACCTTTGGGATCACTGAGTCCAACCATCATCCCTACTCTACTAAGTTCTGCCCTAAACCACATCCACCAACACCACATCCAAATGACCCTTAAACACATCCAGGGATGGTGACTCAACCACCTCCCAGGGCAGCCTATTCCAGTGTCTAACCACTCTTCTGTGACAAAAAATTTCCTCATGTTCAGTCTAAACGTCCCCTGTTGCAGCTTGAAGCCATTCCCTCTTGTTCTATTGCTAATTACCTGTGAGAAGAGACCAGCACCAACCTCTCTACAATGTCCTTTCAGGTAGCTGTAGAGACTGATGAGGTCTCCTCTCACCCTCCTCTTCCACAAACTAACCATTCCCAGCTCCTGTACTCACTCCAGCACCTCAATATGTCTCTCAAATTGAGGTGCCCAAAACTGGACACAACACTCCAGGTGTGGCCTCACCAGTGCTGAGTACAGGGGCACAATCACCTCTCTACTTCTGCTGGTCACAGCTATGAATAGTACCAAACCCAGTCTTTCAGCTTTATAATAAATCCTTATAAAGATCCTCTTAATATAGAATCATAGAGTCCTTTAGGCTGAAAAGACCTTTAAGATCATACAGTCTAACTGCAAACCCAACACTGTCAAGTGCATCACTAAACCATGTCCTAAAGACCACATCTACTCATCTTTTTAATACCCTCAGGCATTGTGTTTCAGCCACTTCCCTGGGCAGCCTCTTTGAATGTTTTACAATCCTTCTGATGAGAAATTTTTCCTAATATCCAATCTAAGCCTCCCCTGGCACGACTTCAGGCCATTTCCTCTTGTTCTGTCACGTGCTACTTGGGAAAAGGGAAGAGACCAACACCAACCTTAATAAAACCTCCTTTCAGGTAGTTGTAGAGAGCAATAAGGCCCTCATTCAGGCCCTTTTTCTTCACAGTAAATATGCCCAGTTCCATCAGCTGTTCCTCCTAAGACTTGTTCTCCACACACTTCAACAGCTTTGTTGCCCTTCTCTGGACACACTCCAGCACCTCAATGTCCTTCTTGTAGTGATGGGCCCAGATATGAAACAGTACTCAAGGTGTAGCCTCACCACTGCCCAGTACAGGGAGACAATTACTTCCCTACTCTTGCTGGCCATGCAATTCCTGATACAAGCCAGGGTGCTGTTGGCCTTCTTGGCCACCTGGGCACACTGCTGGCTCATGTTTAGCCAGCTGTTGACCAACACCCCCAGATCTTTGTCCTCTGGGGAGCTTTCCAGTCACTCTTCCTCAAGCCTGTAGTGTTGCATGGGGGTGTTGTGGGGCCTTGTAGCACATCACACAATTTGCCTCAGCCCATTAATCCAGCCAGCACAGATTCCTCTGCAGAGCCTTCCTACTCTCAGGCTGATCAACACTTCCACACAACTTGATGTCATCTTCAAACTTACTGAGGGTAAATTTGATCCTCTTGTCCAGATCATTGATGAAGATATTAAACATAAGTGGAAATACTGTAATATCTTCATAATAATGAAACCAGTTTACAAAAAAATTAAACTTGAGCAAAACTTCAAATTTGGATTCTTCTTATATGGTATCTGAGGTATATGTAGGTTGTGTTTTAAATTTATTTCACAAACATGACAACCAGAATATGTAATTGAAAATGGGAGGAAAGACATTTATACAATCATACTTTAGGCATTAGATCCCAAATTTCAATAATAATAATGGTACATATGTTGATACCACTTTAGTAGGTAATACCTGTCATAGTTAACACAACGCTGACATCCATTTTCATCACTATTTTCACAACCAACATTGTGTTTTACTAGGATAGCAAAGTCCCTTGAAATGATCTTTGTGAGATGAGCTGAAAAATGTTCTAGAGATCAGACAAAATCTTTTCAGGCACATTCTGCAGAACTTGTATGGAATTTGTCACAAAGACTAACACATGACTGTTCAGTTCAGAAGTTCTGAATCTTCAGTCTACCTGGTTTGAAATATTCTTTATTGCCACATGATGCATACTAAGTCAGGGACAGTCAATTAGCTACAGATGCACTTTTGCAGTGTACAGTTCAGAATGCCTTAGGAACATTTTCACAATAACCCCACAATTTAGTAGGGTTTTTTTTTCTGTTATTATGTATTTCAGAAAGAGCTCCTAACATTACTCTGGACTTTGCACAAACATATATGGCCATTTCAAGATAACACTTTTCTCTGCCTCCTAATCAGTCCCCTCACAGTCCTTTTTTATCCCTATAGGAAACAAACAATTCTAAAAATAATTATATTCTGGGACTGTCTGTAGAAAACCTTTGAAATCTAGACAACCACTAATGTTTCATGACCCATACTAAAATATTAGGAACAACTCCTGCCTTTTTCAAAATGCCTGTTTTTGAAGTCTTTAATGGTGTCTCTGAGGCACAATGTTGATACAAGTCGATACAAATTGTCTGCAAATGTGACTTAGACTTACTGAGATGACATAAAATTTCACATTCCCTTCATGTTTTGAGAACTCATCAGCTGATTGGTGGGTAGAATCAGTTAACATCAGGAAATAGTAAGGTAATAGGCTCACAACAGAAACATTGAAGGAGAAATATCCAAACTGTAAGTAGCCAGAAGCAAAGAGCAACAAAACAATTTATCGGTCTCAGACACAGACTTATTTTCATTCATAATACTTTTCTCATGATCAGTGAGATGCTACAATTACACACTCCATGCTAAGATGAAGCTATTTAGTAAAAGGGAAATTATTCTTTCTGTTGAACATACGAACCCTATAGATGAAACATCGGAAGCAAATTTGTAAGAGATTCAACTTTTAGCATTTTGTTTGTAGCTGCTGCTTACTTAGCAAAACTCTTTGTAGAAGGTTTGTTTGCACAGATATCAATATATTAAAAAACAACAAACAAACAAAAAACCCCAAACACCAAATAAACAAACAAAAATACCCAAACCAAAACCAACCCAAAAATATTTCCACTGATTTCCACATCATCAAGAATATTCTTGAAATATTCAGAGTATAGTCCTCAGCTGATGTAAAGACATAGAATTTTACTGAAGTCTGTTTTCCACATCCTGATTAGATTATTGTGCTTTATGTCCCATCATTTACTGTCATAGTTCAGGACTGAATTAGTTTCATAACACAATGAATTTATATTTTGGAAGTACTTAATCTTAGGGCTTTTAACATATTCTCTATCTACTTATAGCAGTTTTTCCTCACAGTAGTGAGAATTTAGTCCCAAGTTTTTAATCCAACGTCTTTCCTTACAGCAGAGTGCAAATCTGTGTGTCTTTTCAATCACAATAATATTCATGTAGATAACTTGTTAACAAACTTGATTTTTAAATAGAAGGGTGTCAAATTTGCAACCATGTCACTAATGTATCAAATTTGAAAACATTTACCTCCTGTATCACAAAAATTATTAAGAGTATAATAATTTAAAAGGTTATTATATGCTATATATAATCTGCCCCTGAGTGAAATAATAAATTATTATTATTATGTCCATACTATAATTTATTAGACTTTTTGCCTTAAAAAGTCTAAGAAAATTAATTGTTTGAAATTTCAAATAGACCTGCCTCTGTTTATTGAGGTAGTCGGAGGAGTTAAAGGCAAATGTATTGCTTCAACATAAAAAAATAATAAAAAATAAATTTAATCAATGTTTTTCTGAAGAGAGGCAATTACATTTAAGAAAGCAAAAAAGGTGGTTACCAAGCAACTATATTCAGCCTACATTGTCTATTCATAAACTCTAGTAAAGTACATGAAATGACAAGCTGTTATTTTAGAACAGAAATATGCAGAATTATACCATTTCTTTCCTGGTTACCTCCTACAAGAGAAAGAGCAATTATATACTATATACATTGATTAGGCTAAATAACTGCAGTAAATTTTAAATATTAGGATGCCTTAGAGTAGTCATATAATGCAGCAAGAGTGCTTCCAAAAAACAGCCACTTACTTCTAAAACTACTGTCTATATGCTAGACAAACATCTCTTGAATGGTGCTCTGGGTAAAGATTGAGTTCCCCCGGAGTTTCAGAGATAGAATTAGCATTTCAGTTTGGCCCACCAGCATTGTAATTTACAAGTCATTGTCTCCATCCTGCAACTACAGCAGATGGGTAGATTGTTGTGCCAGCATGAAACATCATTAACTTCACTGAGGCTCTGCATGGGTGTAACCTTTAGTCTATGCACATAAAATTACAGGACTAGGACATATGACTATTTTTTCTGGGCTTCTAATAAATGACAGCATCATGCCTTCCCAAAGGTCCATCCTTGGTGACTTTCTGAATACATGACAGAGTCAAGGCCTAAATGAAGTCAGTAAGAATTCCACCATTAGCTCCTACAATAATTTCATTGATTTCTTCGTTATCTTTATGTCTAGAGGAACAATGAGATCAGGAAACTCTAACTGTCAAAATCAATTTTGGGGAAAAAAAAATAAGAAAATCTTGAGAACATGAAAGCCGATATTGCTGCAATTTCAGCAGTATGGCTCGGATAATTGATTCCTCTGTTGCAATGATGACAAAATTACCTGAACACATACTCAGGCAGCATGTTTCTCACTGTCAGCAGTAAATAGATGCTGTGAAACAGAATTTCAAATTTTGTAAAAACATTTTATTTGACTGTATTGTCTTTTCTCCCCATTTTCCCAAATAGATTCCTCTTTTCATAGACCACAAGAAAAAATAAATATAAAAAGCATTGGTTTATTGGTTGGTTAAATTGAAGAAAAGAAGGCACACTTTCTTCTGTATGCCAATAACACCATAAACCAACAAACATGATTAAATAATCAGAAAGATACAGAAATGAGAACACCAGCGCTTGCTTGTCTTTAGAACATGGGCTTTGTTCTCCATTTTCATCTATTTTTCTTCCTCTGATTTCAGAAAAAGTCTTAGACCTTGTTTACTTTTGCTTATTACTGCATTCATGCAAGTTTGTCCAGACAGGGAAAAGTAACATTTCTTCAATGGCAGGAATAGAGGTCCACCCACCTTGTTTTGTGCCAAGATATACAAATCCTATGCAGATTTCAGGCTCTGTAAACATAACTGTACAAGGAGTTAGAGAAAGTCCAGGAGTATGGGATCTGTTTAAGGGTGCAACAGAAGCTGTATTCACTCCAGCACAAAATACTGCTTGCACATGAAATCCATTTTCTTCCCAGATGGCAAGAAAACCTGTTTTCCAGGATTCCACATGACACTGGGTCAGCTGCTTAGGTTGAATATAGGGATCAGGCATATTCTTGCACCCAAATTCCATTCTGTCATAAATGTTCAGAATACTATAACAAACAAATCTTCTGGGGCCAACAGATCAAAGAGGATCTGGAGACATGGGAAGTTAAGAAATATTAGGAAGAACTACTTTATTCTGGGCTTCTAAATTAATTGTTAATAGCTAATTAATTAGTTTTACCTATTTACTAATGATGTATTCCTGGAACTAGCATAATGCCCCTCTACATTTACTAAAAGTAAATCTGAGAAACACATGGCTTAGTTGCAAGACTGTAATTGAGTTAGTCATCATAAATCATGAAAGTGAACAACTACAGTTATTTTAATAATCATCCTTTTTATCAAAAGTAGAGATGCCTCAAAATTTTGCTAGAGCCCTTGAAAGTTAAGAAAAGTGAATGGCATCAAATAAATTATAGTCTGTTTTTTCTTACAAAGTATAGGGCTAGGCCCCAGGGAGGGAAGAATGTCATGGAAAAGCATTGGAATCAATAGTGGCTGCATATGCAAAGAAAAGATACAAATAAATTATAAAGGACAAGTGAGCAACCAATACCAGAGGGTCCAGAAGAAAAGTAAAACTGGTTTACAAGATAAAAGAATCCACCAGTTTGCCATGCACAAAAAATTCCTTTCACAGCTAATGTTTTGTACAACTTGGATCTGCATCTACTTTGAAAAGCAAATAAACTATTAGTATCTTCCATGTACTGCAAAAGTTTTTTCTTTCCCTCTCACCATTGGTAGTGCTTCATGGTCAGCTACTTGTTATAGTTGTTAAGTGCATATGGATGCATATAACACAGTCACAAAGTGGAGCACAGTCCATGCCCTGGAATACCTCATGGCCAGAACTCATGTTCAACTCTTGAATCCCTCTCAAGAAGAATTGGTTAATAATTCATGCTACCCTGAAGAAGCCAAAATGACGCTCCTCAGCTGAAATACATACAACAGAGAGAGGATGCCAAATATTGTCTTAAATCTAGGCATTTGCATTTTTTGCTAGCAAGGTTGTGACTAGGAGCATCTAAGGAAACTCTTCTGACAGTTCAGCCAAGACATGTAACGGCTCCATTCTGATAGAAAAAATGTTTAGTGTACTTGTTCTTCTGTCACCAGTAAGCCGCCAACTCAAATGTAGTAACAGAATGACTTTCTCTAACATATCAAAATAGCTTTAAAACAAAAAACATTGTACCTGAGGTTTTATCACAGATGAATTGAATAAAAATAAACTTCTTAGACTTGCAAAAGCGTAGTGCTAACTGAGTGAAGTGGAGAGGCATCCTCAATAGAAAACATCTGGGTAACAGCTGTTGCTATGAAATATTAGAAAAATTGTTTTTAGGATTTCTGTAAAAGATGGAAGAATTCAGAAGATGCATAAAACCTCCTTATCTCCCCCCCTCCTCAAAAAAACAAACAAACAAAAAAAGCCAGAGCAAAAGCAAATAGCAGGAAATTTGTTCACTCTGTCCTCCCATTATTATATTTTAAGTTACTGCAGATTTACTGCTGCTGAGAAAAATCTTTTTTTTCCAATTAGAGATGAGCTAGTGGTGTGCATCAGTACCAGCTGTCACAGAGTCAGTCTTACATTTTCAGTTACTAGCCCAGGTGTTGAAGTGGAGAAAAAATAAAATGAAAGATGCCTAAAGTATTCTCACTGCTTTTCTAAATTTCTAAACACCATTTTTGTTGGGGAAAAAATGTTTTACTGACATTAATCTCAAAGCTCTTATTACCACACTGGACTTTGGACTTAAAATGAAGTTCATATTAAGTCTTTTCAGAGCTTTAGTTCTCCAGCTTAGAGTCGATTTCACTTGACTTGCAGGGAATCCATTTTATTGATAGGCTCCTGAAGGCTAATAGTCCCACATGGAGCCTGGAATTTCTCCAACATATAATGCAGACTAGAAGTGCACAGGTCTGGAAGGGAGATCTAACACTCTTGTTATTGTAGGCCATTCACTCCCAGACAGTTTAAGCTTGAGAAACAAACATAGATAGCAGGTGCCACCTAACGCTATTCTATCTTTCCTTTTCTCTGTTATTCTATGTATCCTTCATCTTCCACCATGGCAAAACTGCATTCCAGGTACGCCACTAAAAGTTCTAAACTCAAACTACAGTTGAAAAATATAAACCTGGAAAAAACCTTCACCATAGAGTTAAACATGCTGTTAAAATCTCATCTTTAGAATGATCTTACTGAACATCAGTATAATACTTAAGTGAAATTATTCCACATTTCCAATAATATCAATTATCTTCACTGACTATTTGAGCTAGAGATTACTTGCTAAATAAGAAGCATCTCCTGCTACCCTTCATGTTAGTTAATGGAACATGTGCAGCTTTGTCCCCAAAAGGATTTGAAAATCAGCACAAACCAACTAAAAATAATTTACTACAATAACAGTTGCAAACAAAAAACAATGTCACGCATAAATAAGGAACCAGGCAAAACCAATCATGTTAGCTTCAATTCCTACAAGCAGTTATCTCTAGAAATTAGGGATTTTTTAAATGGGTAAGATGACAAAGCAGAAAATACATTCTTCATCTTCTTGACACATACATATTTTCAAGTCTTTAAAATGCATTTTGATATAAACCAGAGCCTAGCAAAATGCCAAAGCTCATACTTAATTTTAAGCATGTTAATTCCAATCATTACATACCTTACAGCATATACATTTGCAATAATATAAATTATGTTGCAAAATATTGCCTGATAATACAAAGTTTAAAAGTAAATAAGGATAGTTTTATTGTTTATTAAGAAAATAAAACCAGCCTTAGAAACAGATGCCCCTACACACTCACATAACATTGATACTGCAACCATTAAGTACAGTGGATGGAACCCAAGACCCATGTTGGTCCTGGGCAGATGCCTGTATCTTCAGCAAGAACAAGGTTTTACCTAGTATAGATAGGTTTGATAACGAATTATTGAAAATAACCTCCATTGTTCCTATTACCAGAACATTGTCTATATTCTGTAAGAGAAAGCCAAGTTACTAGAGCTGTGGCACTGCCAGAAGTTTTCTGCAATTTTGACATTGAAACACAGCTTTGCACATATTCACTTTTGAAAAGGGACAGGGATCTACCTGAGAGAGTCCAGTGGAGGGCTACAAGGATGATTAAGGGACTGGAACATCTGCCTTACATGGAAAGGTTAAGAGACCTGGGGCTTTTCAGTCTAGAGAAGAGAAAGCTGAGAGGAGATCTAATTAATGTCTATAAATACATGAGGGCTGGGTGTCAAGAAGGCAGGGACAACCTCTTTTGACTTGTGCCCTATGATAGGACAAGGGGCAATGGACTCAAGCTCCTGCACAAGAAGTTCCACCTCAACATGAGGAAGAACTTTACTTTGAGCTTTACAGAACACTGGAACAGGCTCCCCAGACAGGTTGTGGAGTCTCCTTCACTGGAGACTTTCAAGACCTGTCCAGATGCCTTTCTGAGTGATATAGTTTGTGGGGTTTTTTTGGCTCTGCTCTGGCAGGTGGGTGGGACTCGATGATCTTTGGATGTTGCTTCCAACCCCTAATATTCTGTGTGACTCTGTGTGATTCTGTGTGAAACTGATGTCCAATGTCTTTCTGTTTACAGAGCTGAGTTGCCATTATTTGACTGGCCTGAATATTGCTGGCCTGAACACTGTACATTGATAGAAAAGATCATAACAGAACATCTCCATCTCTCTTGAGGAAGTATTTCGCTCACAGACATCCACATGCCCCCAACATAGAGAAAACAATACTTACACAGGATGTTTTCTGCAAGAGTTATAATTATAGTGGGCTACCAATGTTTCTACTATTGTATCTTAAACTATCAAGGAAAAGTAATTCTCTTTAAGAAAAGTTGGAAGTTGCAAAATTTAATGTGGATTTCAACTCTAGCAATTCAAACATATCTTCATCCCACTTCCAATCTGCTAAACCTCCAGTTATGTCCATACTTCCAGAATTCTGGTATCAGATGGATTAGGTTTTATTTTCTCTTCCTGAATCTTTACTCCTCAAGTTTCATGCTGCCTTTCACAGGTCATTTAAAAATTTCCCAATTATCACTCAACATACTAATTAGAGAAGCACACTGTCAAGGACTTTTAACCGGGACTGCCTTCCTTTAAGTACAAGTAAAATCTAAATAATGGAGCATAATTGGAAATTATAAACATGACAAAAATCTAGCAAAGATACCAGTCAAGGATCATCTTACATTACATTAATAAATGTGATCCCTATTCAGCAAACCCCTGACTCCTTTAAACATATGTTTAAGTTACACTGTCCCCAGCATAACAAAAGAATTTATTCAAATTCTTTCCAAAGTTAGTGATACACATAATTCATATTATTAAAATTTTGGCAAATTTCTATTTAGGTCAGGTGATAAAAGGACAGGTGGAGATTAATTCAATATGAACAACATGAGATGTCTTTTTGCAGGTGTGGAGCCTCATAATTTTTTTCATTCATGCATTCAAATTCTTATCAGATGGAAGACTGGTCACAGACAGGCATAGGTGAGCATGCTAGAAAATAAAGAAAAACATTAAATTTACAATTGATTTCAACGCTTCAGCCGAGAAATCATTGTTTTGTCAGCTTCATACACTGCAGAAGCTGACAAAGCCAATTTTGAGAAGACATCTGAGCCTCAAGCAGAAATGCTGTTTCCAACAGCTGTTTACAGGGAAGATATTAGACACTAAGCTGTAATGTTGGTTTGACAGAAGAGTGGCTGACAGCTTAATCCAAAAACCAGCTGGAAACTAACAAATTAATTCCTACACAATCTCACTGCAAAGCTTCATTTCTCAACACTAATACTAGGGTTTTCTTTAGTTAACATTTTGTTACAATTTCCCTTCCCCTAGCAAAGAAGAAGAATAAAAAAAAAAAATTAAAAAAAAAAAAAAAAAAAAGATGCATGACAGGACTGCATTGCACACAGTGAAAATCAGTGTGGATGGATTTCAAACACCAGTAATACCCCATGAAAGGCTAAAAGCAGCAGAACCCTGGATACTGTAATTTTACCACACTTTTTCTTCTGTCATTTAAAGCAAGAAGAATAATTTGCTGTATCTGCTACTTTTTTTCCTCTTACCTCTGCCTCCAGATCAGGAATGTCAGTTTCAGTCATGAAAGAAACCTGTAAGAAGTGCTAGCTGTTACAGTTCAGGGATTTAAGAAATACCTCTCACAAATCTGTGTGGAAGTAGAAATGCTGACTAAGTTTTCCATAAGAGATACATATACGTTAGTATTGAGAAGAAAAACTAAACCATTATACTATCTTGTCCAGAATTTGGATGACAAGGTTCAGTTACTACTCACTATTTTTCTCAAATCCTTCCCATCACTCTTGTATTTTAACCAATCCTGTACCTATAAAGGAAGAAGCTTCTAAATTCATTGGTACACATCTCCAGTACTGTTTGAACATGTAGCCTTTCCCCCCCAAGTATGGCACAACACTTCAAACAAAAAAGCATGCTAAATTTGCAGGTCTACAAAACTGGTATTGAGTTCCTTATCTTAATGTCCATAAATGTGGATATCTTTTACTAGCATAACATTTTCCACCAGTACATTACCTTACGAAGCACATGTTTAAAAGTAGTTTGAAATGTCAACATGGCTGCATTTTCATGGCGTAATTAGCATGCCTGCTATTTTTTACACACAAACTTTCAAGATGGAATTTCTGACATTGTCATTTGATTTGGACACTGCGACAAGCCATAAATTCACATCTTCAAAGTCTAATTTTTGATGTTCATCTCCAGTTTCCCCTGATAATTGATGGGTTGTTTCTAGCACTTCTATCTCAACTTTCTCATGCTGGGTGGTCAAACAGAAAACTCCACCTCATCCACCTTTTATTAAAAAAGAAAGAACATATGGAGCTCCTTCTCTCCAGGAAGGATCAATTATTTGCTGCATTAGAATAAATTATGTTTTATGCAAAAAACCCACAAAACCCAAAACGAAAACAACCACATATTCTTAGGTTTACTGAAACACAAAATCAACAGAATTGATAAAAGCTGCAGGAACAAAAAAGACTGGGAAATTGAAATTAGCTCACACAGAGCTGTGGGGAACCACAGTGATGCAGTCAATTCCAGCCCCCATTATGTTTCTGTGTGTACGCATGTGTATTCAGGCACACATATACATGCAAGATGACTTTCTGAACAGGAAATGGCAGGGAGAGAAAACAGCTTTTGTTCCCTCCTGCTGCTGCAATCAGTGCAGGCTTTCATAACAGACACAAGTATATACACACACTGCTGGGAGAAAAGCTTTTAGCATTCTGGTCTCTTGACTTCCAACCAAAAATAAGTGAGAAACAAGGAGGGAAACAGAGAGAGAAAGGAAGACTGGAGGCCTAAATTAACATTTTATTTGCAGTTTATACTCAATTGTATTTCTCTTTAGAAGTCCTAAATAATGGTGGCATGTTTCCAATAAAAAACAAAAATTATGGTTCTGACATACTTTATGCATCAGACTTTGGGTATTATACCACTAGACAAGGAAAGACCATCATAAAAGCTTAAGTAGCAGCTATTTTGAAATTTTGTAGTTTAAGGGAAATCCTTGCTTACTGTAAAATTGGCATAATTTTTTAAGGCTTTTTCCTTAATGTAGGGGAATATAAAAGGGCACTTGACAGTCTGGATGTCAAAAGTATACATCTGGAATCCTCACATCCCTCAGTACCATGGTATTTTCCAACTGCCAACAGCAAATTCACAGTGATTGCCACAGCTGGACACAACGGGGAATGGCCCAGTACTTCCTCAGGTAGGCCACAAGGTAAATGGGGAATTGGGTGGCCTGAGAGCTGAGATACCTTGAACAAACATCACACGAAGTCACCTTTCACCAGGTGCTGAGAATACAAACAGGAGAGCTGGCTACCTTGGTCAGTACATGTAAAGTAAAAGCATAACCTTGTATACACGTCTGCTGGAATTCCTTGACAATACAGCATAGCTCAACTAGTACACATTTGCAGTATTTCCTAATCTTAAATGGCTCTCTGATTTTATTTGTATTGTTTACCACTGTAAACAATAGAGTGGGAGGAGGCCCCAGCTGGCAAGGTGTTACCTTGCCACCCATGCTATTGCCTTTGGCTTCTTGTCCCTTAGGAACCCATTGGACTGATGTTCTCCTCCACATGCTAACATCTAAGTAAGGAAGAGGTCAAGAACACCAGTTCCAATGCTCAGCCTCAACCTGCTGCAGGGTAGGCAAAGGCATCACAGAGACATTGCAGTAGACTTCACTACTCTGCCTAAATATCTCATGCACGGCCTTGTCAGCACCAGGAGCTGTGTGATGCTGAAGCATGTCCTGACAGAGCAGGATTTGCAATCTGAGTTGATTATTACCAAGATTTGTGCACACATACTAAAAGCCTTCATGGATTTATATTATAACAGAATGCTGTAAGAGCAAAATAAGTGTATCCTTGACTGAAAAGCTCTTCCTATGGCAAATTTCAACACCCTCCCAAAAGGCATAAGAATGTCAAATTAAAGAACTTGCATTTACCCTTATTTCAAGCACTGGAAAAAGGCATTTTTTCTGTATCTTTATTGCTAATAATGGCTGAAAACAAATATAAAATTGAAATAAACCACCAACAAAAAAAAAAAACCTACAGATTGAATTATTTAATTTTGAGGCAATTATAAGCATCATAGGAAATGCTGGGCAATTTTAGGAAAAGGTAACGATGCCACTGGCAATGCTATATGGAAAATCCTAAATTAATGGGAGCTTTACCGTAGCAGCTAGGCTCAGTTCTCCATCCATGCAACATTTTACTACGTGACTATCACAGTCAGTTTACTTGGTGCACACAAAACTGCACAGAATATTACAACCTGAAGCATTTGTGTTGATTGTAAAAAACACTATGCTGCTATACTGTAGTGTTTTAAAAAACAGACTTATAGTTCAAGATTTTATTGTACTACCACTGTAGTATTAGTACACACATACTACATAAATAATTTAGCTTAATTGAGGTGCCTTTCAGAGCATTGCCTTTCAAAATTAATATTCCTTTAATGACATTTTCCTCTCAAAAGATGCATTTTTGTTATGTATTATGTGTATTAAATCATAACATGAAAAAAAAATTTGAACAAGGTGTTTTGATCCCCAAGAGGTCAGTGTTATTTATCTCTAGGACAGAAATAAACAGAAGTGTAAACTTTGTCTTGGTATTTCTGGAACTACACATTAGAAAGACACTCTTGAAATTTAACAAAGGAATACCTCTCATGTTAACTTTCAGATGGCAGTCTGGAATATCCAATGCACACAGATGCAATCTTCCTTAATTATTCTCTGAAATGACAAACCACAAAACCAGAAATGTAATACATCTATAATTATTGAAAGCTCACATTCAAACCAAACTAATATCAGAAGCTCATCTCAATGAAAAGTTGCTGGAGCGTGTCCAGAGGAGAGCTACCAAGCTGGTGAAAATCTGGAGAGTAAGTCCTATGAGGAGAGGCTGAGAGAACTGGAAAGGAGGTTGTAGGGAGGTTGGAGTTGGCCTCTTCCATCAGGTGAATAATGACAGTACAAGAGGAAATGGCCTGAAGCTGCACCAGGGGAGGTTTAGATTGGATACTAGAAAGAATTTCTTTACCAAGAGTGGTTGGACAGTGGAACAGGCTGCCCGGGGAGGTGGCAGAATCACCATCCCTGGAAATGTTTAATAGAAATATAGATATAATGCTTAGTGATATGATTTAAGCACTGAATGGGTATATTAGGTTATGGTAGGGGAATTTAGGTTATGGTTGGACTTGATGATCTTCAAGGTCCCTTCCAACCATCATGATCCTATGATTCTATGAAAACTACATGAGAAAAAATTTTAACCTTCAGTTTTGTTATATAGAGTATACATATGGATGCTACATTACAAATATATTAGATACCAGATTACACGAGACTACAGTACTCCTGTCCACTGTGTAACCCACTTTTTTTTCACTCTGGATCCATTCAGTTTTACCCAAAAACACACCACATATAGTTGTTCCCAAGTTGAAATCCAATTTACAATTAAACAATTTTGTTATACAAAATAGGAAGAACATAATTACTGTGTCTGTTTCACAGTCAAACCATGCTGCAAATTAAATGCCTGGAAATAAAAGTTTACATTTAAAAGGACACTGTCAAAATATTTTCATAAAATAAGATTTTTGTCTTTTGTTATAAAATAAAGAATTGAATACTGAAAATGGAAATGTATTTCTTCACCAAATCTGCCTCTCCTTCATGCATACACACTGCATGTTTATGTATGGTTCTTCAGGAACAATAGCTTGCTGGCAGGCATTCATTCTTTTTAGAAAACACCAGTAAAGCATTTATTTTGGAAGAAAAAAAGAGGTAAATACTGTGCTTGTTTTCATAAAAAGAGAAATACCTGTGATAACTTCCCATATATTTTATATTTAGAGGCTGCTTTCCATTCTGCAATACCCAATACTCATCAAGGACTCCAAGACCAATTCCAGGGGCTCACTGGTGCCTTGAAAGGAACAGAGTATGCTTCTGTGAATCCCAGCAGAATAATGCAGGAAAAGGATGCCCAGAGTGCTCTCTTGACCAGCCCTTTACCATTCAGCATAGAGCTCTCACTCAAAAGTTTTTGTAATTGTTTTTTTCCATTAAAATATAAGTATTTTCTCTCTAATATTACGAGAATGAATTAAAGATGGTTGTAGCAACACTGCATTAATTTATTGTCCAGTGGCCTGTGGAAAAGGCAGCCTACAAAAAACACCAAAGACCTCAAGACATTCCATGCAAGGTAGGGGGCTGATCATAGCTTTTCAACTCTTAGGCCTAAGGCTGTTAACTGCAGAACACATTGGTATTATTACAGCAAAACAACAAAGATTTGAACTGTATGTGAGTAGCCAGTATAAAAAAAACTTGCTGGTTTCAAGTCAGATATATTGATAAACTGGGGATAAAATGCCAATCAGATCAAAGGTTCTGACAAAACTCAGTATTTCAGTATTCTTCATTTGAACAGAATTTCTTTTACATAGCTAAATAAAAAGCAAAGTACTCTAGCTTGGCTGAAGCTCTTCACACTGTAGTCTGCTACTCTGAGAATACTGCTAACAGCAGAAAAAAAGCATGGAATAACACCAGTAATCGACTTCTGCAGCTCTCTCAGCAGCTGTGGTCAGACAGGCTGCTCAGCTGACACCCAGTTTTGTGGTGAAAATACACTGAAAATACACTGAAAACCCAATAGGGCTGCAGCTTTAATCTAACATCCTTTATTACTGTATGTATTATTGAATTTAAATCTGTCAACAAGCTTGTGATCTCACACCAGATTTATAATCTCCTTCACTGAAATCAATGGAATTAAAGCAGTTCAAAACAGGTTTGATGTCACAGAAAAATACTAGGCCTTCAATCTACAGCGATTCCCTTTAGATGATGAACTGCCTTATCTCTACAGTTAACATGAAAGACTGTATTTTTTTACTGGCTTCACTTTATGCCATGCAGATTAAGTTGATGAGCAAGAGCACTAATGAGTTAAAACCATGAGTTTTTCAGATACAGTTCTGTGAAAATCTACTCCTCCAGGGTGGGGCTGGTCTGGGGGGAGAACTTGGGAGTTGCTTTTCTTTTGTTTTAATTCAGCAAGTGAAACATTTTCAAATTTTCCAGGGAAACTATCATCACTCTAAAGGGATGTGTATGCTTTGCCCAGACTGGTAAATCTTCATGACAATTTTGCAATGCTGCTTAAAGATTTTTTTCTCTCTCTCACACACACAATTACAGTATCACATGTAACTGGGAACAAAGACTAGAGGGAACAGAGTTTAATGGACTGTGATTACTGTTCTGGAACAGATTGAGCCTCTTTATAGCCTATGAGAAGACGATGTGAACTGAATTCAAACAAAGAACTGATAATGGATTTTACTGAAAGCTACACAGTTAAAAAAGACACTCCCATAATTCATAGCCATCGAAGGTATCTAAAAGCAAAAAGGGATTTAAAATAAATAAGAGATGTATTATGTGTAAAAAAAGAAACTGACACATTCTATATTTTATAGAACTCTACTTCAAAGAAATGAAAATCAATAATATTATTTACTTTTATTTTAAATATTTTTATTGATAGTGTTGTGTTCTGGCTTTTTTGCACTGTTACAGTAAATGTCCCCTTCTTGTTGTTCAGGCAGCTCTATTCATGTTTCTATCTAACATAAGTCCCTGCTGTTATCAAAGCAAATAAAATCAGCTGTACTTCAACCAATACCTTAAAAATAAAGCATATTTAATGTCAGTCGTTCTTTTTACCTCTACTTCTTACTCCAAATCAACTATCCAACCATTTTCTTTTTCTCCCATCAGAGAGATGAGGGAAGAGGTGATTTTTTAGCTATCTGTAATGATCCTTCTTGACTTGCTCACAGCATGGGGGAGGGAAGTGCCTCATCCCTGCATAAATACCTCCCTTTGTGACTATAGCCATCATTTCTGATGTGCTACCCTTGATGGCTATTTTCTTTAATCTGATCTCTCTCCAAGCAGTGGAGGAGTAGGCTGCCTTTTTTTCTGAGTAAATAGCTTTTGAATTTTAGTCAGTAAATCAGAAAATCAATTTAAAATATATTTACTGTAGTGCTATCTGCTTCAAATTCTACCTTTCATGCAAGGAAGTTAATCCTGCATATAAATCAGAATATGCCCTATTAAACTTCTTACCCAATGAGACTGAAGGATTAAAACAATTAATGGAAGTTTCCATGCTGTTATTAGTAGGACTGATGAGTTAAACCATTAAAAAATCACAGAACAGCTCACTTTCTGATTTCTGAGACACATTTTCAAATACCATTGCACCGATGTTTGTCATAAGAACAGATCCAGTATCAAAATGGGGTGACAAACCTTCCCCCAAAACAGGTGAACCTTTTTCACTGTATTAAAGAATATTAGTTCTGCATACGAAGAATCATTTCCATACATGAAATTACATTGTACAAATATTTTAAAATGGAAATAGTGGTGAGTTTGTAATAAGAAAGCTCAAGCTGAAGTTATTCTAATAGGTATTTTTATTCTAACTTTGAATACTCCCACCAGACGCCCACATTCTCCTAGTCTTTTTGTACTCCCTGCATAACAGACATCTCCATGAGAAAAGACTCAGACAATTACCTAATGGTGCAGAACTAGCATGACAGCCCTTGCTGCTGTGCACCCCATTTCAATGAGGATGTGTTTTGTATGACTCAGAATGAATCAGACTGAGGAAAGAGAACTGCAGTCCCAGAAATAATAAACAGCAGCACACAATTTGGAAGAAAGATCCTATGCTGCTTAATCATCACTGCCCCACAGCTAATAACATTGCACATTATATTACATACCTAAATAGGGTATGTGCGTGGATACATGATCATCCCTCTGAATAAACTACAAAAGTATTAATAAATGCCTCCTGTTGAAAACATCAAGACCTAATTGGTCATAACCAGGTATCGATAAAAAGCTAGATGCAGTAGCAAAAGACATCAAGACATGAAGAGCTCCATTTTCATACCCATGCTTCTGTCTCCACAAGCCAGATTAGTGTGTACCTTCGGGAGGGGGCCCATCACAAAACCACTGCTTCCAAGTATCTAGCAAAAAGGTCAGTCATGACGAGTTGTGGAGTCAAGCCCTGGCTGAAATGGAGAATGTTTATTCATATAGCCCTTTCACACAGTCAGTCTGAAAGCTACCACAATGTTTACTGCTTTTAGAGGGTCATCAGAGCTGTCCGCCCAAGTCTGCCACAGGAATAATGAGATTGCTATTTATTTATTTATGTATTATTTTTTATTTAACAAAGCCCAGATACCAGCTCTTCACAACAAAGCCACACACATACTATGAGGCTTCCAACGTCTTCTGCCCTTAGTCATGTGTGTCCAACTGGAGCACAGCCCTTGGAGAGAGCTGAGTAAAGGTGCCAGCAGACCTCTTCCACTGCACTGACCTCACATGAATCCTTCCTGTGGAAGTACACAACTTACATAGGGTATTACACCAGAACTTGTACTCTAACCCATCACCGCAGCTGTGTAAGGCTTAACACACTCCCAAAACTGGGTCAGATCGGTTTTCTGGAGTGGTGATGTCTATAGGATATACACACTGAAGCTATGCCTTTTCCCAGCCAAAGCTTCTACTGCATTCTTCTCCTGATGAGTGATGCTCTCTCACTCATCATCACATATTGCTCAGAACCCCACTCCTATCTCTTAAGCACAGATCTGTGGCAGCTCCTTTTAATCACAGAAAATCCTAGTTTATTTCTCCATAAATAGTCATAAAAAGGAACTATCTTTTTATTAAAAAGCTACCAACATACAATGCTTTTAGTAGAAAAGAAAATTAAAAGCTGTCTTAGATAATAAAAACAACTATAAAATTGCATTTCCATATTATGTTCCTTTCCACTCCCCAATGCTCCTTATTTACTTTCTGGTTTTCTCTCTCTAGGTTGTTTTTTTTTTGCATGTATTGATGTTTCTAGGGTCAATAGTGCTTTAATCTGCTTCCTTCTTACATTTATGTAGAAGTGTCCTTTTATTCCATTATTTGCATAATGCCTCTTATTTTCATATACTTTTAGAAGAATAAATAGGTTTTGTAGATCAAATTTTAACAATCTGCCATGAATGGCTATTAACCTCAGTAAGGTCCCTACATCTAGTTCCTTCACTTTTAGGAAGAAGTCCAGTATTTAAAATCACTGCAGACGACCAAAAATCCTTCAGCTGTCCTGTACTCTACCATCTTATGGTCAACTGCATTTTTTTAAAAGACTTGAAAGTAATGCAGTACTCCCTAACTTTTTGAATGGGGATTACACTCCCTAAGGCAGCATCCCAGGGGTATCAGAGCTGCATAATTTTCCTAAAAAACCCCCATTATTTATTTGTCAATACAATGCAATGCTTATTGCATTTTTCTGTGAACAAAATGCCATCTTACATCCTTAGGACTGGAATTGCAGGAAGGGCTTCCCTGGAAGATTCAGCTTTCTCCACAGGACAAAAGGAAGACATGAACATATTTCTCTATCAGCTTTATTTTATTTATTATAACACTTATTTAATATCTACAAAATAAATGTCAGCATTTTCTTACTTCCAAAGGTGCAAAAAACCTGAATATACGGGATAAATTATCCCAGCAGTCAGCAGATATGCCTACTTTTGTTTTGTATTTTTTTCAGCAGCTTTCTGTTCCATCACGAATGACTGCCTTCTGGATTTGGTTTCCCGTCTAGCTACTATGCTGCACTTCTTTACAAAGTAAGAAAAATGAGCTATGGTAAGGGTTCAGATGCCCCATACGTTCTATACCACTAACCTCCAAGTTATTTTCTCCCTATGGAAAATGGAAAATGGAAGAAGGGAAGGAGAAAGAGGAGATTTGAAGCAATTACAGTCAGTGTACCAGTATCCTAACTTAATTTCTTATTTTTTCTGACTTCCACCTTTCCATCAGGCCACCTCTGGAACATCCAAGTGCCAGCTTTATTGTACTGACTGCCAGCAGGGCAGAGTGGCTTGAGGAGTACAAACACGATTTTGCCTTTTCTTCGGCAGACCTTAGCTGAGAGCACACTACAGCCTGCAGAGCATTAGCCTGCTTTTAGTGAGGTTCTCAGAAGCTTGCTCAGGCAGAGAAACATTAACAGCAGTAAGGAAATGCAGACCCAGACTGGCAGTGTGTTAATCCATTGGGCTGTATGAACATACTTGTCTGTACAAGTAAGTTCCAGTTCGAGAGGATTCATGGGCATTATTTGAGAGGCACAGTGCTTCTGCAATTATTCCTAAAAGGCAGTCTGTACACAAACATTCTATTTTTGGAGGGTAAGAGAGTTTACTGACATATGTACATGGCAGTATCTGCCCATTAGTCCCAGTGCCTCGGAGAGATTTTAATTTACTAGTTGAGATATAGATTTAATTTTAGATAGCTAGGAGATTCTTATATTGGTAGGCAGAAGTAGCAACAGACATTGTTAATTTGCTGGCCAATGTTATTTGGGCAGCTGTTGAAAACATTATTAATGAGTCAGATCCCATGAGATCCTGTGTGGCTCATGAGGAGTACTGAGTATTCTAAAATCCAGCTTAAACTAAAAAAAGGGTTCCTTGCAGCCTCCAAAGAGGGAGGGCACACAGGATTAGGCATGAACGTGATTATAATATTCAATAAACATTCAAATGCAGCAGTAAGATAATTCATTTTAGAGTGAACCCTGTATCAGTGGTCATACCAAATGTCACAAAAGCACTGGCAGCAAAAAGCTAACCGTAGTCACATTAGAGAACCATGTTCAAGGGAAGAGCCAGAGAGGTTAATGGGAGAAGTAAAGAAATAAGCATGGAAGACTGAGCACACCTTCATCTGGGTCCACCTCCTCCTGTTTTGTACTTCTAGCAGGTTATACTGTATTTTTAAATACACTTTGTTATAGACCTTGTATTACTTCCTTTCAAATTGGATGGATTTTACAGCACATTTTTCCCACTTTCTACTTTTCAAATTGCAGGTGTTCCTGCTAGAAAACTATAAAAAAACATCTCTTCAGCAAATTATGTATTTAAATACTAAAACTGCATTTCTTTTGGATGCTCAAAAAGCTGATGTTTTCATTTACTGTTACAAAAAAACTATAAAATGCTCAGTTGAGTACAAGTGCTCTGTTAAAAAACAAAACAAAAACAAAAACCCACACCCAAAGACACTGGGTGAAGACCATAGCACCTTTTCCCATCTTTCTTTTGTCAAGGAACTGGACTGAAACAATTAAAAAGTACTCAGCAATTACATCAGTTAGAAGGAAAAAGAATCCCAGGTCTGAGTCTTGCCACAGCAATCTGCTGCTGTACATTGTCACAGCCAGCTGTATGTTGCTGGTTGTTCTCACAGGTATTTGTATCAGCAGACATCTGGCTGACAGAGAAACTAGCAGGAACTAAGAAAACAATTAGGCTGAACATCACTGGGCTAGCTAGCACTACTCCTAATGCAATGCATTAGGATCTTACTGGCCAAGCTCTGGAGATCATAGGCCTCCTTCACACGAGACTTTAGGAGTAGCTAAGTGTTAAGCTAAAGAGTGCCTGTCCCACATGAGTGAAGAAAAGGAATGGCTTGTAACAAGTGAACATTTCCAAGTATCCAATAATACTTGCCGACAAGCAAGTTTTCACATAATATATAGCTCTACATGTAGTTAACACTTGCAAGTTTTGCTGCTTTTGAAAGAACCTGAGTACTCAGCACATTTGAAGAAAAGCAACATGAAGTCTTATCCTCTGTGGAGGACTTGTCTATTCAATTCTGTCTTGTGTGTCTTGCAGTCAGCACGTCCAAATGGGCACATGCAAAATTAGCAGCTGATTGGAACACTAAGCTTGCAGTTTTCTACATTTCAATTTTCTAGTTTCTTAAAGTCCAGTAACAGTACTGACTAATTACTTTAGCTAATTCATCATTAAAGAATATTTGAATACCAAACCATGGTTAAGACTCAGCAGTTGTAGGAATACAAGGCTAACTCAAAGCTTCCTTGCAACCAGGCCTGTCTGTGTTCCACTGAATCATTTCTTGTGGACACCATCACTTCCTTTCTTCACTCACTTTTCTCCTTTTTCAAAATGTCAGACTATATGTTAGCTGGAAAAGTTCTTTTGAAATTTCACTTACCTCCCCAAGTAAAGCTGCCTTTCTCCAAAAATATCCCCGAAGTACCTAAAACTTCTAAACACAAAATTGGTTCTAAAAGCGTAAATTGATTGATATGCAAGATTATGTGAAATGAATTGGCAAACAAATAATTACACAGGTTATAAAACAAAATAAAAGGTCAAAATTCTAAGCATTATTGCTCTCAGCACATTTCCAGGTGCTTGCATATTAACTGTTTTGGGAAAAGAGACAACACAAAGCAAACTACACAAACAGTCAGAGGAACTGCATTTGTGATAACACTGTGAAATCCAAAGGAGACTTCACAGTGCTACCAATTTGTGCAGACGGGAGGAGCAAGACACATTTTAGAAGCACTGAATTTGCAACACAACAGAACTGAACTCCCCATGACCAAATCTGTGAAGACATCTTAATAAAAAGCATTGTGTAATGGGAAGACAAGTGAGATCAGATAAAGGGACAAAAATAGTTTTCACTTCAGATGATTGCTAAAATTCATGTAACCTCATGAAAAAAAGTATAAAATAATCATAATAAGCCTGAAAAGTATAACCATCTCATCAGAACTGGTCTGTCTCATCAGACATCCCAGTCTACTGGGAGAAGCTGTATCAGAATATTCTGGAGGTGGTCTGTCACTAAAAAAGGGTTTCCTAAATGTGAAATTAAAAGCCCAAGCACTGCCCTGTTAGGGTAAGCTACCATCAGACATTAGTTTAAAAAGGAAAAATACAGCTTTTGGAGGATGTACTATAGCAACAAATCAATTACTCAGTCAAACAAATTACAATCCAGATCCATGCTAAGGCTTTAGAAATGTAGGTTTCTATGTGTGATTAAAAAAGAACAGAACAGTTGAAGCCTCTCAAAGTCACTAATTAAGAATCCATATAACTCATAGCTTTCCCAGCTGTGAGCAGAGACAGGCACTTGCTTATTTCTCTAAGCTGTCCTTTCAAATTTACCAGTTCTCATTCTGTTGAGCTGCTGGCCTCACGATTGGTATTCATGACCTGAATGTAGAAAGAGTAAATGAAATTACAACAGATTAAAAAGTAAGTTGGATCTGCTTACTCATTATGAATAATGATTATCTAACAAATAGAGATGCTTTCCTGTACACATTAATACACTTTCTAGCAAGAAAGTGCTTAACAAAAATATTAGGATATCAAGCAACAACCCAGAACACCTTAATGCCAATTATTTTCTCTGTCAGGAACATAAGATACTTCTCAAGTATTAGCACAGATAGGCAGGAGCATCTCAGGAGATCCTGATTTTCTGTACAGACACAAAAAAAGAGAACAATGCCTGCCTATTTTTAGAAACAGATGTAGTAATTATGATGGAGAGAAAATTGAAAAGTCCATATCAGTGAAGGGCTGGTCAAACCCCACCATCTCTGATGAAATACATAATAACATATAAACACTTCCATGTTTAAAATCGCCCCTTAGTTACAAGGAAAGCATGAACTACAGAAATGTACCATCTGCATTCAGGACATAGGAATCCAAACCAGATGCCAGCAGCTGATATAACCTTGCCATATAATATCACTGACTATAATACCTAACTGATGTAATGCTAGATCTGAGTGATCAGGGAAAAAAAAACAACAACAAAACCAAACAAACAAACAAAACCCCAACACCTACTTTTTGCATAACTGTGTGAGTTTTAGTAAGGGTTTCCAAGGCCACCAGCTAGTTAGTCTTTTTGCAATCTACTTAATATCACATTTAAATTTGTCTCTTTAGAAGTAGAGAAAAACGTTCTTTTGAAGACATGCCAGTATGTTTGTAAAAAATAAACCTGAAATTATTAAACTGCAATGTGAAGCAACATGAAGCAAATAATTAAAATGTAATATTGCAAATAATGCATAAATTACTGAAAAATTAACTATTTGAGGATTACATAATTGTGCTTCACCACTATAGCTAAAACAATGTCTTATTTCCTTACAGGACATTAAAAATATCAACACAGATCATTGTTTTGACTTACTAGTTATACAAACTCAGGGTTTTTTAACAAAGCTTTTTGAGGTCATAATCTATTTACACATAGTATCTCAATAGGGACATTAAAAGCTACACATTAATTAAAATTCTCATCACATGTTAAAGTCTGTGAACTGGATACAAACTCCACAAATTATTAGGAATACTGAAACATATCTTCAGTTATGTCATCTAACTAAAAAAAATAATATTTCAGCAATTACTCAGTGAGCTCCTCTATCTCTAAGTTTTTAATCAAGACTTTGTCTTTGAAGAATCTGTTAATCAGAAAACTCTAGAATGCAGCAGTTCTCATAGGGTTTCACAGGAAATGTTCTTGGTCCATTATTAATTACCTTCAGTAATGCTTACTCTATTTCCCTTTTTACGCAAATCACAATGAATAAAGGATGGACTTTTTTGCTGAAGGAAATTTCTTAATCAGTTTTAGGAGGAGTCTCCTGTGCCCTTCAAGAACAACTGGAAGTTAAGTGACACGAAACTAAACCCCATATTTGGTATTTTCATTGTACCTACAGGCAAAATATTTAAAGTTTCAGTTGTAGGTGTTTCAAAGACTGACAAGATCTGTCCATAAATAAAAAACTTATAACCTGGCTATCACCTGCTATTACTCTAAAGCAACAAACTGTCCCTCCTATTCTGCAGCGCTGTACTGCACAGCCCTGCTTACAGCACAGCAGCAGTAAGAGCGTACTGGCCTCAGAGCTCGTCTGCTAAACATGATGCCTTGATGCAGAGAAACATGTGCAGTTTACTCCTAAATCAGAATTGAAGCCATTTGTTAACAAAATGTATTAATCAGCAATCACTGAGCTGTATATTTAAGATTCAGCAATATAAGTAAACAACAATATTAGATGCAAACAAAATACTTATAAACCACAATACTAGATGCATGTGAAACATTTATAATAAACACACACAAAAACAACATCCTACAACAACCCTCAAAAGCTCTTATCAGCCGCATTAACACAGATCTCTTTCTCACAGGACCTGTCAGTAGGTACAAGCACACACTTCTCATCTGGGAGCATTGGTTCCCGTCCTTACACATCTCCTGCCAGAGGTTGGGGTGATCCATTCAGTGGCTCCTTACAAGCCACTGAATCACACACCCGTGCCAAAGCATCCCACAACTGCTTATATAAACACATCACAATTGTGTATCCTGTTGTTGCAGCCTGTACTGACAGTTTACTAGGTCGCTGCAGACACCCCACAGCATCCAACAGGGAAGATGCTTCTTGCTCAGGCAGAGGTTTTGATGCCATCAGAGTAACTTCTCACTGTGTCAAAACATGTTCTGAGCACTGCTGTTTCCAGTTCAAGATATCTTCTGCCTCATTACAAGTTTCCATGCTACATTTATACATTTTTTTAAGGATGTCTCTTTCTTTCAAGAGCTAATACATGCAGCAATAGCTCTGTTCAATCTCCCAGTGTAACCTTCTCATGAAAACAAGATAATGAACACTGTGTCTCCTGAACTTGAATCTAAAAAAAACCCAACACCTTCCTTTCTCCCCTCATCCTTCTCTTCCTGCACAATACCACAGTAAGGGCATCCTGACATGACAAAGAATGGAATACTTCTCATTTAGCTTTAGATGTCTGTATCTCAACTAGCCAACCTGTACAGATTTTAGATTTCCACTTTAGGATGAAATAAATCATGTTAAACATGAATGTTTCTCTCACTGATGGAAAAAGGGATTTTGACTTTTAGCTCCTACTAAAATCTTTCAGTTGCTGATGACTAAGCACACTTTGACAAAGACTCTTGATATGCTATTGTTTTCAGGTTGCCTGCAGAAAATCTCTTTTTCAACATAACTTTTAGTAGATTAATTATGAAACAGAAAAGAAAGGTGGAAGAATTTTCACGTCTCCCTACAGATGGGTGGCATGGTTCCAAGTACTGCAAGAAGTCATACCCACATGGCAGTATTATAATAGGTTTTCATGAGTATAAGCTTCATCGTAGAGAAATTTAATGTCTTTAAAGGTGTTCTAAACAATTGTCTTTGTATTTATAGATATGTGTATTAAAATATAAGCAGTTCACCTTTAACTGGCTGCTAGCTTCTGTACGTGAGACCTGACTTTCTACATCATACCAGATATAAGACCATAGGGCAGGTAATAATAACTGCTCCTATGCTCACACATGCAGTTTTATTGAAAAGAAGAGCTGCCTTTTCTCTCTCAAGTGTCCTATACATTTCCATGACACAAACAAAGCAAACAGTTGTTTGGGCTTTTTTTGTTTACTTTTCCAGTTCAAATGTCTGTTGCTGTGTGCTGTTATTTCCTGCAAATTCAAGAGCAATCTGTATTCACATAACATGCTGAAAAGTGTATAAACTGCAATCCTGAAGAAGGGAAGCAGGAAAATGGGAATGATTGCAGCACTTACCACAGATTGGGACTACTGAGTAGATATGCTCTCCCATAAACGGAATAGAAACACACTGAAAAAACTGGAAAACAGGAAGTGAATGTTCTTGATTTTGTCACAACTGCACTTATTGCTCATTTACAACAAGTGGGAGATAAAAAAATTAAACAAAACCTTGCAAAATAATAAAAAAAGAAAACCAAAACAGATATGTTTAAGGAAGAAAGCTAGAAAACAGCAGAGTTAAAGGTAACACGTCCCTTCTCCTATTTATCATATTCAGTTTTTGCTACAGGACTGACATATCTGAAAAGTTTCAAGTGTGCTTTAAGCATGCTTCTGAAATGACTGGAAGGACAACTGTAATTCACTCACAGTAAGGACAACTGTAATTGACACAAAAAGCATTCACTCAACCTTAAATGCAATCTGATAAGTTTAATATATTTTCCTGGAAAATATCTCAATATAAATTACCTACTTTTCTTGTAAATCTATTTTGACACAATCAAGGGGAAAAAAAATTCTTATTTAAAATTAGCACTGTGTCCTGGTTTGAGCCAGGATGAAGCCAATTTTTCTTTTTACTGATTTTTTTTTCCTTCAGTAAGCTTTCTTGTAACTAGCACCAGTGTGTTCTGCTAGGCTGATAAGACAGTGGAATGTTTTTCTAACTACTGAGGTTTCAAGGCCGCACCTGCACTCTGCCAGCTCAGACACTATGGGGAGATCTGTGACCCCCCCGTAGGAGGCTGAGTTAGACAGACAGCAAAATTGGCCAAAGATATTCCATTCCATATATCTACGTAAGCTCAAAGGAAGGTCAGAGATCACAGAAGACAACTTCCTTCCTTCTTCTTCTCCCCTTCCCTTCCGTCCATGGCTGGCGTCTGGGGAGGACTCTGTTCATCCATCACTGTCAACCCTTAGGCTCGAGATCTCCTGACCCCCATAACTCTCTGCTCTGTTCCAGCAGCAGCTCCGGGATTCCTCGGGACTCTTCCCAGATGCATTGACCATCTCAACCTCCAATCACTGTCTCAAGGCCTTCTTAAAGAGAATCAGAGATGGTCTGTGAGTGCTAGGCAGTGTTTATTTCACCCTACAATGCCAATCTTGAAATAAGACAACTTTGCTAAGTCGTAGCTTATGGACTACAAAAATTAATAATTAAAAGCCAGTTATTCTTTCAGGATTTCCAGAACAGTAGACTCTGAATTTGCTGATTAAACAATTAATTATGAAGTAGTCCCACACCAGCTTACATTCCACTCTGTCTCTCATTCTGTTTGGCTTCTCCCCATGTCAAAGCTTTTGACATTCTGCCTAAAATATTGTTGCTTATTTACACACACATGCCTTTCTCTTCTTTCCTCTCCCCCTTCTCCTTTCCTTTAAGGTTGTAAAAATGTCCATAACACTCTTATTCCTTTTATTTCAGTTCACCTTCATGGATTTTATTTTGTCTATATAATTTATTTCAAATACACTTTATTTTCCCATTCTCCTTCTTAATACTGTCTTGCAAAATATCTTATTTGTCAGTTTACTTGTTATTTGCATTTTAAATACTTCGCAAACTTTCATTTAACCACACCTATGTTTTCCTTCTTACATTTGTTGTACAAAGTTTGTAGAATAAGCCATTTAAATCTTATACAAAGATTCTTCCCTTACATTAATTTTTCTGTGTTTTTATTATGTTAACAGAGTGATCTGGAATGGAGTCAAACAGGCCCTACCAGATTCATCCCTCACGTCATACAGTGGGAGCTGTGTCTACTTACTCCAAAAATTGATTGGAATTACTCAAATCAATATTTAAGGGTTTGCAGAATTTGAGTGGCCAACTAACAAATTCTGAGATTTAAAAAACAAATCTTCTGAGAGTCTGTAGTTCCATTTGAAGTACAATTAAATTCAAAAGATAAGAATCATCTGAGCAAGTGCAAATGTCTAAATCGTAGATATCTGGACTTGTCTAGACTCTCTTTGAAGTCACAACACAGAGATAAGCACTTTTGTGGTATGATTCATCTGACCTTTTAGAAATGCATGAGATCAACTGAACACTGCAGGCACTTGTTACTCTTCTAGGACTATAAAAGACTGAAAGATTTTCAGATGAGGCTATCTCAGATGTCCCTTAAGCAACTAAAAGGGGAATCAAGAATGAATAGCTCAGAATATATATAAATATATATATAAATAGTCTGCAATAAAAAGGCCTTAAGTTAGCATGATGAATAACACGTAAAACATTTCAGGATGAATGTCACAGACATATGCAAATAGGCAGATTTTCTGAACACTTGTTTAAAAGGCAGTTTAATAGCAACTGAAGTCTGAACTAAGGGTGTTAGTCCTTCAAAGACTAGGAATCTGTCTTTATTAGCAGAGGGGAATTTTTAATAAACTAGGTGCCAGATAATTTTAAAGGAAAAACTGTCGTAATGTATAGTATTTTGCATCTTAAAATGACTGCCAACAATCCGCTCTAAATGGAATGCATCCAAGGGTGCTGATGGAGCTGGTGGAGGTCATTGCTAGGCCACTCTCCATCATCTTCGGTAAGTCATGGGTAAAAGGAGAGGTGCCTGAGGACTGGAGGACAGCAAATGTCACTCCAGTCTACAAGAAGGGCAAGAAGGAAGACCTGGGTAACTATAGACCAGTCAGCCTCACCTCCATTCCTGGAAAGGTGATGGAACAACTTGTCCTTGGCATTATCTCTAGGCCTATCGAGGACATGGGGGTCATCAAGAGCAGTCAACATGGTTTTACCAAGGGTAGGTCATGTTTGACTAACCTTATAGCCTTCTATGAGGAAGTTACTAGGTGGTTAGATGATGGTAGAGCGGTAGATGTGGTTTATCTTGATTTCAGTAAAGCATTTGACACCGTCTCCCACAGCATCCTTGTAG
>NW_009954616.1:737405-741463 GCF_000747805.2 Chaetura pelagica
CGCAACTCGGACGGGACCTAGCCCCCCCCCTGCTTCCGGCCGCGGCTCCTCCCCCGTAGCAGCTGCTCCCCCACACAGAGGGTTCAGCACCACGTGGAGACGCCATTTTAAGTCAGTTTTGTCGGCTGACTCAAAGGACATTTCATGTTCGTGTAAGGAAATACCTGGTCCTTCACACCATCTATTCTGCATTGATGAGGCCGCATCTGGAATATCATGTCCAGTTCTGGGCCCCTCAGTTCAAGAAGGACTGGGAACTGCTTGAAAGAGTCCAGCACAGAGCCACAAAGATGATTAAGGGAGTGGAACATCTCCCTGATGAGGAAAGGCTGAGGTCTCTTTAGCTTGGAGAAAAGGAGACTGAGGGGTGACCTCATCAATGTTTACAAATATGTAAGGGGTGAGTGTCAGGGGGGCGGAGTTAGGCTTTTCTCAGTGATGACCAGTGATAGGACAAGGGGTAATGGGTTCAAATTGGAGCATAGGAGGTTCAAGGTGAGTATCAGAAAAAGTTTTTTTACTGGGAGAGTGACAAAGCACTGGAACAGGCTGCCCAGAGAGGCTGTGGGGGCTCCTTCTCTGGAGACATCCCAACCCCAGCTGGAGGTGTTCCTGTGGGACCTGCTGGAGGTGACCCTGCTCTGGCAGGGGGGCGTGAGATATCTTTTGAGGTCACTTCCAACCCCTAGGATTCTATGATTCTGTGATTCTAAAACTTAAAAAGGTACCTTTGGTGTACACTCTTACACCATCTAGACCATCTAATTAAGTAAATTCCTTTCAGTTAATGGCTTTCCACCAATCTTTTTCAACATTAATCTGATACGATATGATGTATGAAGTAATGCAATGTAATGCCTAAGTAACAATAAAAATTCCACAAACACTTATTCTGATATCCAAAAAAAGGAAGGAGTAGCAGAGCCAGGAGATTGCTACTACTTTCATGATGTGGGAGTAATCAAGTGTCACCGTTTGACTTAGGTCCGACAACAATGCTCTCAATCCCCCCTCCCCCCAACCCAGGTAGGGAAGGAGAGAGAGAAAAAGAGAGAGACTTGGCTGGATTGAAAACTAAACTACACAGCTTTAATTAAAACACTAATGCATCATACAAGAGAATATATACAATTATATACAAATATATTCAGGAATGGGTAAAAAGCCTCTCGCCTCCCCCCACCCCAGCAACTCCCACAGCACTTCCCTGAACTGGGAAGAGTCCCAAGGAATCCCGAAGCTGCTGCTGGAGAAAGCAGAGAGTTATGGGGGTCAGGAGATCTCGAGCCTAAGGGTCGACGGTGATGGATGAACAGAGTCCTCCCCGGACACCAGCCATGGACGGAAGAGAAGGGAAGAAGAAGGAAGGAAGTTGTCTTCTGTGATCTCTGACCTTCCTCTGAGCTTACGTAGATATATGGAATGGAATATCTTTGGCCAATTTTGCTGTCCATCTAACTCAGCCTCCTACGGGGGGGTCACAGATCTCCCCATAGTGTCTGAGCCAGCAGAGTGCAGGTGCAGCCTTGAAGCCTCAGTAGTTAGAAAAACATTCCACTGTCTTATCAGCCTAGCAGAACACGCTGTTGCTAGCTACAAGAAAGCTTACTGAAGGAAAAAAAAATCAGTAAAAAGAAAAATTGGCTTCATCCTGGCTCAAACCAGGACATCAAGAATGATTGCTTTTATCAATATCATGTTTTATCTTGTGACAGTCCAAAGAGCACAAGTTTCCGCTAAGCCCTAAATTCTAGAAAATGCTACAGCTCTAAATGGTATCCAAGACACTTGCTCATGTTGTATGTTGTGATACAAGGCAGAGGGACCAGACAGACTAAGGTGGCCTTTGTCACTTTCTCATTCTAGTGAGCACGATGGGACAACAGATTGTGTGGCTTTTAGACGTCCTGGCATTTCTACACATCTTAAGCAATGCAAGCTCAGGCTTCAGACTACTGTATTTCATCCTAGCACATGAGTCGTGGGGCATCTCTAGAGAGCTATGCTATAGAGGAACATCACAACATCTCTTGTGGGACATCTTGAAACTATGGGAGAGTTTTCAGAGCTCTTTAAAATAGCAAAACCTTTAAAGCTGCATAAAGGAGCCAGGGGGTCAGGAGGATAAGCAGTGGACAGAATATTAACAAATGAGGATTCATCACCTACAGCTGATTTTTCCTTTCTGTATTGACTGAATTCTACAGATTGCTGCATATTTTAAGTGTGTGTTTCTTTAAGTCCAGCTCACAAGCAGCGCAGCATGGTATGTTGCCACCTGGTGTGTAGCGGTGATGTAAAAAAAGCTTTGCTGACTCCCGTCTGAGCAAAGGCTGTGTCACTGCAGAGGCACATCTCTGCATGGTTCATCCCGGCAATGCCGTCAGCTCCCCTGCTTGCTGACTCATGTCGTGGGAAGAAATAATCTCTGACGGAAGAAACTGTCCTTCACCCTGCGATCATGAGAAGCCAGCAAGCACAGGGACTGCAGAACTTGGTTGAGAAGGGGGAGAGAGACAGTGAAAGATTCAAACCAGAGTAAAAATGTAGATGTTTACAGCTGTCAACAGCCAACATGTTGATCCTGCCTTAAAATGCAGGAGAGATGCTGAAATATGATGACTGATTCACAATCACTCATGTAAATGGGCTGGTCTTAGAGGGAGGATGAAAATTTACTTCACATTCATCCATTTCAAGCTTTTCTTGCATATCGTTTTCCAAACGGATCTGTGCTTTATAATGGAAACATCATTCAAACAACCTGCCTAGTATTCATTTGTGCAAAGAACCTCTTAAAAGTGGTAAAGAATGTACCGTGTGCAGATTTTTTTAAACACAGCAATAAACATCACAATTGTTATTTATAAAGTTTGTGTTTTCCTCAGGACCAGATTCTTAATATAAGCTTGGAAAACTTTTTACTTGTTTTCAAGGAATACAGTTTAATTGCTGTCAATTGCTTTCTAGAGACTCCTATAAGAAATAGTTTTACTTTTCTTTAAAATCCTCTGTGCTGCTGTGAGGAATAATTACAGTATTCATTCTTCAGATATTATTTTCAATAGCAGATTTATGAGGTAGTCTTGCAAGAGCTGATGCTTTGTGTTCTACGGTTATTCAATACTCCATGGCACAGCAGTCTTCTACTGCCCCTTCAGCAGAACGTGTCATCACAAATGTGTTGTAAAGGTGCACCCTGCCACTGAAAGATCTGTAGGGGTGTTGACCTTTTGATTTCCTATGAGATTTAACTGATAACCTGTTCTCTACAGTTTAAAAGGAGAAAAGCAGCATTACCATAAAAATATTCTAGGTGTTTTTTGGCAAAATTGTTGACAGGTCTTTTATGGACAAGTTCAAGAGTGCTTTTACAGCAGGAACCTACCCATGACCCCATGACTTACAATGCTGTAAGTGTGTGTGGGGGAGTGGGTGGGGGGGTGGTTTGTGGTTTTTTTTTTCCCAATTCAGAATCATAGAATGCCAAGTTGGTAGATACCTCAAGGCTTATCTGTTCCAACCTTTCCAGGCAGGGACATGGTTTAGATGAGATGGCCCAGCACCTTGTCAAGCTGAATCTTAAAAATATCAAGTGTTGAAGCACCACCAGTTCCCTGGGGAGATTATTCTGATTGTTCTCACAGTGGAAAATTTTCTTCTAATATCCAATTAGGATCTCCCCAGGAGTAACTTGTACCCATTACCCCTCATCTTTTCCATGTGACACCTTGTAGTCACCCTTAAACATGGTGATGAGGTCTCCCTAAAGCTTTCTCTTCTCCAGGCTGAACAAACCCAGTTCTCTAAGCCCTTCCTTATATGGCAGGCTCCCCAGTCCTCTTATCCTCCTTGTGGCCCTTCTCTGAACCCTATCCAGCCGGTCTGCATCCTTTTTATAGAGTGGAAACCAAAACTGAAAACAATACTCCAGGTGTGGTCTGACCAGCACTGAGCAGAGTGGGATGATGACTTCTTCATCTCTGCTGGTGATGCCCTTGTTGATGCAGCCCAGCATCCTATTGGCTTTCTTTGCTGCTGCAGCCCATTGTTCACTC